>NC_048598.1:40919515-41219515 GCF_003668045.3 Cricetulus griseus
AAAATAGGATTACATCATTTCTCCCCTCTTACTCAACTCCTGAAACCCTTACTCTGAAATCTGTTTAACTCATACACACTGCCACACACATCACACACACACACACACACACACACACACACACACACACACACACACACACACACACACACACACACACACACACACACACACACACAACAAAGCACACTTTACAATAAATAAAATGTTTTATTTTATTTCACTGATAGCTTGATGATAGATTTTACTTTCTGAATCCAGGCAACACCTCGAGTAAGAATCCTGTCTGGAGGAAGATACTTGCAAATTAATAATGCAGATTTGGGAGACACAGCCAATTATACCTGTGTTGCCAGCAACATCGCAGGAAAGACTACAAGAGAATTTATTCTCACTGTAAATGGTAAGAAAACTTGTTGTTTCACAACTTGATTATTTCACCAGCACTATTAGAAGAGATGATAATGTTTTTCAGGAGCTTATTAAATGCGTCCTTGTGGTCACATTATTTAGTTGGAAATAGCACCTTGCTAGATGGATATTAGACCAATATTGCAAATTAATTCAACCCCAAAATGTAGATCTTGAGGTATATCACATCGTAGAGGATACACCACACACATGCACACAGACACACAGGGACACTCTCACACAGGCACATTCTCACACAGGTACATATACACACCCCATAGACACACACACCACATGCACACATGCATGCAAACACATGTACACACAGAATTATTAGCAGATCCAGATGGTCTATGCTATGCCGCTGAGAGGAAACCATCACACTACATCTGTGCATGACAAATGGCCCATCATTTAGTTTGCCTTTATTGCTGGTGGCTTGATAGCATACTGTACACTCACAGTGTTACAGTTTTCTTAAACACTGTCATTCTACTGTAATTTTCCTAAATATGCATAACTCGCTGCCAAACCTTGCCAATATTCAGGAAGATATGTAGATTTCCCTCCATAACAATCCCTTTGGATTTTAACACAAGAAATTTTACAACATACTGCATGACCCACACAACTAATATCTCTAATACTAAAATTAAAGTTCAGGCTTTGTATTCCCACATGAACTCTATGATTAATAAAATGTCTGTTCTGGGACTCTCTTGATTAACCACAGATGTGCTTTTCATTAAAACAGCCCACTTTCTGTTCTTTATTTAAAGTGAAGCTGTTCCAGCATTAACATTCTTTGACCATTATTTGGCTAAAGAGAAATAAGAAATATCAACGTTAATTTACATCAGACCGAAGCTGAATTTTACTCACGCCTCTCTCACAGAGAGCCAGGTTTCACATACTGTGTCAAGGATTTAAATTCTCCCCATTTATTCTTTATTTTCAAATGCAGAATGTCTTGAGTAAGTCTTTAAGAGTTAGACTTTAATTCTATTTATTCCAACCTAGATTAGTGTAGACAAAGCTAATCACTTCACTTAAAGTTCTCCTTACATCTTCAGATTCTTAGTGAAGGCTGTGTTATTTATTTTAACTAGACTTGTGTTTGTTTCTTGTTCAGTTCCTCCAAGCATCAGTGGTGGTCCCCAGAGTCTCGTCACCCTCTTAAACAAGTCAATTGTACTGGAATGCTCTGCTGAAGGTGTGCCAACTCCAAGGATGACATGGAGAAAGGATGGGGCTGTGCTAGCTGGGAGCCATACAAGGTAACAGTTCTAAAAGGGCAAGAAAAATACTACAATGAGAAGTTGAAAAGTGAATCTTCAAATACTTTTCTGATGCATTGTTTTGCTCTAACTATGTTTAGAACTAATATTTTCATCCTAAGATGAGATTCAAATTTGGTATTTTGCAAGCACAATTTCCATGATCCATCAAGACCACAAGCCTGCGGAAACACACCTTCATACTGCATCCCGTCCCTCCTCCAAGGGCACTGTAAATATCTGCCACCTGAAGCAGAAAAAGACTCACAGTAGATTTCACCAAATCTTTAATGCTTATCTGAGTCACAGGGTAAATAATTGAAAATGATTGATTCAGAAGGATGTACCTCTAATCTTTCTTATAGATACTCCATCTTAGAAAATGGATTCCTTCATATTCAGTCAACACATGTCACAGATACAGGACGGTATTTGTGTATGGCAACCAATGTGGCTGGGACAGACCGTAGGCGAATAGATTTACAAGTCCATGGTAAATATATATAAATTTACAAAAAAATCCAGTCTTTGGGCCAAATTGTTGTTGTTTGTGGTTTTTTTGTTTGTTTGTTGTAACTTAAACTAGTGACCTCATGAAGAACTGCACGTCAAAGGCTAATTAAGCATATCCCACTGCATTTTAAACAAGACAAGGCTCATGCTATCTCTTTACTGTGGGTTGTATCACCATTGTACAGTTTGTGATACTTTACTGTTCCTTAGTTAGATAGCAAGTTATTAATGACAAATTCCAGGTCATCAGACATATTTCAAATAATTTGCTATTTGCTGGGTATGTTTCCCTCTTATTGTTTTAGTTCCTCCATCTATTGCTTTGGGTCCTACCAATGTAACAGTAACAGTGAACGTCCAAACTACTCTGGCTTGTGAAGCTACTGGGATACCAAAACCATCCATCTACTGGAGAAAAAATGGGCATCTTCTTAATGTGGATCAAAATCAAAATTCATACAGGCAAGATTAATTCACTTATTTTAAATATGTGTTCATTTCCAGCTGACACAATTGTACATAGTTATTGGTACTGTTGGTTTTTAATACATTTATATGATGTATAATGACTAGGTTAGGATAATTGGCAGATCTGTGACCCCATACACACACATTTCTCTGTGTTGAGAACATTAAAAATCCCTTCTAACATCTATTTTGAAATGTTTGGATAATTACTGTCAGACATACTCCTCTAAGCATCTGCATTTCTGTGCCGCCTTTACCACACGTCCCTCCACTGTATCATTCTGTTAGCCCAAAGTTTTTGTTTGTTTACTTTTGGAAACTCAAACTCACAGAGATCTACCTGCCTCTGTCTCCCGAGTGCTGAGATTAAAAGCATGCACCTCTACTGCCCGGTCTCAACTTTTTATCTTCAATATATAATGAGAACAAACAGCCTTCTCTGTGCCTGGCCACTTTCCCTTAGCATAATGCCATAAAGATGATTCCATTGAACAATCCAATGTAGCATTTCAAAAACATTTTTTTAATTAACTAAAGTTTTAACCCCATCAATAGGGACAGTAAATACATAAAGAATAAAGAATTGTCCAGTTGGTAGAAAATATTTCCCTTAATATGGAATTTGATTTCCAACCTATTTTTTTTTAAAAAATAAAATGTACAACTTTTCTATACACAAGCCCTATGTGGCTGTTGGAGATGTACTGGTAACTTTGCTGGCGGATTTGAAGATGCTTTATGTGAAGTGTTTCAGGTGGAGTCAGGGACACATCCCGTGCTATTAAACAGTGGCTGTCAATATATTTTGTCCACTAGGAGAAGCAGTATGATTATGATACATGCATTCAGCAAATGCAAGATTCAGTGTTCAGACAATTCCTCCAGGCAACTGTTTCTTACTAACATAAGGGTTACTGCAATTGTCAAAAAGTAAATTTCAGTATTTAGCACACAAATTTCATTGCTAAGTTATATGAACCTTAAAAGCAAGAAGCCCATTTTAGTCAGATAGCCTCAAGACAGTGGATTTCTAACTTTGTCACTACATGGTTTTTAAACAGACATTTTATTTGGTCATGCAAATTTGACATGCAAAATTTGCATCAGATAATTATGCTCACTTAACACACAGGGGGAGCCCTTTTCCCTCAGCTAACCTCGGTACCTTACTATGCTGCCTGCAAAATATGGAAGCTAGTGTATGGAACCTCACGTGTGGAATCTCTCTTCTAGGCTCCTTTCTTCGGGTTCCCTTGTAATTATTTCCCCCTCCGTGGATGACACTGCCAGTTATGAATGCACTGTGACGAGTGATGCTGGAGAGGACAAGAGAACAGTGCATCTCACTGTCCAAGGTAGAACTAGCTTGGAAGTAAATAGAATGACATATGCTTCTGTCTTTTCACAGCCTTTCTGTACCTACTTGACACTCACTCTCTGAGCATCAGGAAGAAGGGGGACAAAATGGCTTCGGGAATGAATGTGTAAGCAATGGAATGGAAATGTGTGGTTTTCTCTTGTTGCTGTTTTAGTTCCTCCCGCCATAGCAGATGAGCCTACGGATTTCCTGGTAACCAGACAGGCTCCAGCAGTCATGACCTGCACTGCTTCTGGAGTTCCAGTTCCCTCAGTTCACTGGACCAAAAATGGCATAAGACTGCTTCCTAGAGGGGACGGTTATCGGATTCTGTCCTCAGGTAACAAAAACATGTTCTACTGATTGGAGTAGTTAGCAATGGTGGCCTTGGCCAGCCTTTTGTTACAACATAATGAAAATGAAAAAGAAAAAAAAAACCCTTTATTCCTAAAATGCAATTATGATAAGAAGGGGAAGTAGATTTTAAAAGGGGAGGATAGAAACAAAAAATAGTGTAGTATCTAAAACTGATCTTATAAGCATGGTCACACGTACACTAAACTGCAGACTTAGCAAATTCTCTCTCCTTACCTGAGAGTCATACTTTTTCCACTGACCAAATAAAATGTCTGTTTAAAAACCATGTAGTGACAAAGACAGAAATCCACTGTCTTGAGACTATCTGACTAAAATGGATTTCTTGTTTTTAAGGTTCATATAACTTAGCAATGAAATTTGTGTGCTAAATACTGAAATTTACTTTTTGACAATTGCAATAATCATAATTTGTACAATTTTTGGTACTGAGGGGAAAATGATTTAACTGAATGAAAACATGGGTGATTTTCACTGAAAATAAATCCTTACTAGGCAGGTATAACAGAGACAGACTGAGTAGCACCTCATGTCCTGAGATTTCAGGAGTGTGTGTATTGTTCTAAGAGAATTTGTGTGTTTCTTGAATACATGGGAAATAATGGGACATTAACTATAAACATATAGCTTCGGTTTTAAAGGAGTATATTTTGGCTATCTAGGGTAGATATGTAGATTTGTTAAAATTCTATCATAAAATAGAAGGTGGCTACACCAGTGTAATCACAAAGTTCTGTGTTAGAAACCAGTGTAGAAGTTTCTTGAGATTATAAGTAGAGTTGCCATAAAGTCATCAACTCCATCCAGGGTCTCTATCCAAGACGTGAAATCCTGTCTGCACACAGACTCCATTAGAGATGCTCACACAGTCATTCACAATAGCTGAGAGGGAGAGCCATTCAGATGCCCATCAGCTGGTGAACAGACACACAAAAGTGGTATTGTCCACAAACAGGAAACCTGTTTGGCTGTAAAGAAATGGATGCAATACTGCACTTGCTAAAAATGAATGAATCTCAAAAATATGCTTGTAGTGAAATTAGTCAGTAACAACAGCAAAAAGCCAGAGTGTGTGATTCCACCTTGACAGAGTACTTAGAAAAGGCAAACCTGTAGGGGAAGCAGGTGGGTGGTTATGGCCCAGAGGTGGGTTTGGAAGCTGGGAGTGACCGCAAATAGACACTAGTCTGTTGAAAGGTTTCAAAAATTAGGTTGCTTTATCATTAATTAACTCTGCAAATATCAGGAAAAAAACTCATTAAATGGTATTCTTGGTGGCCTTTCTGATAAATAAAGTGTGCATCAATAAAGCTATTACCAAATTAAGCACTTGTTGATGACTTTAAAAAACATGAGAAAGACATAACTCATTGAATTAGGAAAATAAAGGTACTCTATATTAAAACTTTTTCTGTGGGAGACAGAGACATGAAGATGGTAAGCTCCAGGTCAGTTTGAGTTACATGTGAGGTTTCAGGATAGTCTGGGCTCTGAGGCAAGACCCTGTCACAAAAACAAACAAGAAAAAGAAAAGCACTTTTTTTTTCCCCTGTAGGAGCAATTGAGATATTTGCTACCCAACTAAACCATGCAGGAAGATACACTTGCCTCGCTCGAAATTCAGCTGGCTCAGCACACCGGCATGTAACCCTTCGTGTCCAAGGTATACAAGGCTGTTTGTTCAGTAAAGTCTTGCTGGGCCCATGGAGCTCTTCTCTAGCATGTGCAAAGCCTGGGGCTTGCCCCAAGCACCATGCACTAAATGTTTGCTGCTCTTGGAGGTAGGAATAATTATTTATTTAGGTTTTCATTGTCACATTTATTTTTAAAAGATGGTATTATGTCATAGTAATGCCTTGGGAATATGTAAACCTGGAACATATTATTCAATAGATGAAAATTACACATGGATGACAAAACCCACAGAACAACCTAAAAAATATGTTTCTTCTTTGGGTTTTGTGATCTCTTCCAACATTGATTATTTTTTCCATTAGAGTTCTTTTACTACAGCTGCTATATAACAAGATCTAAAGAACATAAGAAGGCCAGTCATAGCTTTTCTCTTGTACAATCAACTCACTGATGTTTGGGGATTGTGGATTTAGCACATTGAAGCTTGTCACTGTAACAGGCTGTTCTGTTTTATAATAAGCAATGTTATTCTTTTTGTTGGTTGGATTCGCAGAGCCTCCAGTCATTCAGCCCCAGCCAAGTGAACTGGATGTCATTCTAAACAACCCCATCTTACTTCCATGTGAAGCAGCAGGAACACCCAGTCCATTCATTACTTGGCAAAAAGAAGGCATCAATGTCATTGCCTCAGGTACCTACCATGATTTCATGGGAGATACGTGCAGCATACATAGTGCTTTGTGATTCAGAAATCTGTCTGACTTTTTATAAAGCGAAAGTAAAATTTCTTTTCACTCTGTTTTTGGCTATGGTGTAGGCAAAAGCCTTGCTGTTCTTCCTAGTGGCAGCTTGCAGATCTCCAGAGCTGTTCGAGAGGATGCTGGCACTTACATGTGTGTGGCTCAGAACTCTGCTGGTACAGCCTTAGGAAAAATCAAGCTGAATGTACAAGGTACTTGAGTAATTTATACTCTTTGAATTCCAAGATGTGTGTAATGATAGATACTAATTGTTCATATGCAATTATTATGCTTGCTCCTCCCCACAGCTATCTTCACTCTTAGCTTATAGTATATTACCTTTTCCCCTAGAATCTTCCTATAGAAGATGGTGTAACATTGTTCTTTTCACATCGTATGAGAAAACTAGGACCTCCATCGTATGAAGCACTACTTGATGGAAATCAGATAAATTGAGCGATTTTGTTAGGTCAGTGGTTAGGGTACTACTCTTTGGGGTAAGGAATGAGATAATAGATCAACAATGAATAAAGCTATCTTGCTAAGTGTCTATGCTGGTGTGACCAGACAGTGGTTGCCGCATCTATCTTGACCAGCAAGAGAAACACGACCACGACTCTTCTTCAAGCAGTTTTATTCAGGAACCTTGTACATTAGCTTCTCCCTTCTCCCAGCCCCCGAAAGCCCTTAAGTAGATGCTCAGTGCCCAATCAGCTCATGCCATCTGGCAATCCCGGATAGGCCACAGAAGGAGGAAGCACACCAGATGCCTCAAGCACTTCCAAATAAGGCTTGTTTACAGCTAAGCCAGGCGCCATCTTAGGGCTGTGGCTCCCCACAAGTGGTGGGCAAGAAAAGCATGAAAGGGAGTAGACCCAAACAGGGCCATTGATAAAGGAGCAGACATACTATAATAGGGTTGGCTGCATTCTCTGCACAATGTGAAGGGTGAAGCCAGAATTCCAGTTCAGTGTGGACTAGACATTTTTGGGTGCTGTGTAGATAATGCCTTTAAGGATAGGAAAGAGTGGAGCTGTCTAGTTGAGGTACCATGACCTGAGAGAGAGGGCCAAGCTTTGAGCTTCATAAGAGTTAGGAGAGATTATAGATTATAGATGTCTTTGGAGGTGTAAAAGCCAAGACTGTTGATGCATTTCAAGATCAGAAGAAGAGATTTGTGTTTGCTGAGCTTCAAGTTAGAGCTTGAAGAACTAGAAGTGCCATGAGGGAACACTAAGAGGAGGAAGCCATGGTTTCTGCTGAATCACATTGAATGCAGGGAACTTAAAAATCTTGATGCAAATGTCAGCTACAACATTGACTGTGTATTAGAGTTCATGACAGGTGTATAGTGTAAGACAAGAGCTCGTAAACAGTCAGTGTTAAATGCAGAGAGTAGATGTGATTCCCTGAGGAAAGAGCATGGACAGAAAAAAAGACTAAGGACAAAGTCCTGGGACAGCGCATAGTTTTGAACTCTGACAACAGAGACTACACGGAGGAGGCAGAGGAAACCTGGTTGGAGGCTGGAGGAGAATAATGTTTAAGAGAGTAGTTTGGGATGCACTGTAGTCACAGAAGACTCCGAGTCAAAATTATTCATTAGTTTCCGCAACATTGTGGTCATAAAAATAGAGCTTCATATTTGAATTTTTCTTCACTAAGTGGTTAAAATGGTTGAACAACAAAGAGACAAAGACACATTAAATATCAGATAGTATCTAATCATTCCATAAACAGAGAGAGATAACTGTAGTCCTCAGAGGCTCGAGAGATTCTAGACAGGGCTGTCCTTGTAAATGGAATGTGCTGTGGGAAGCACACATTCAACCAGGTAATTCTAGGTGCTGTAAGTAATCTTAGCACTGACATTTTGAGTCATTTTATGGTGAATGGTTTAAGTCTTGTTAGAGAATCCCAATCGGGTCACTGAAATGGGAAAAATGTCTATATAGTTATTTTCTGGAATCCATTCCTCTGTGCATTCATTTGTAAATACTGTACTGTGTTGAGACATCATGATAAGCTCTCTGGAAAATGCATGGGTGAAAATATCTGTGAGCACTGTAGTATTTTACAATGCCTGCAGGGGTCCATTTTAGAAGTTTAAATAGCCAAAAGTGGATCTAGAAAGTTTGTGGATGGTTAAACACTTCTCTAGACCCTCATGATTCTCTAAAACACTGTTCTGATGAGACCCTTTGCAAACCCTCATGAATATGTGTATCTCATTTAAAATCAATTACTGCTTACATTTGTTAATGTATAAAGACCTGTTTTCTGAAATAAGCTAATGAATTGTAATATTCCAGACAAGACCAAACTACAGCGTTCAGTTCTGACAGTCTAGAAGATGTGGGGCTTTGTTTCCTTGAGATGTTACTTTACTGCCACAGAGCTATGGGAGGTAATCTGTACTCTCAGTTTGTGCCTTCTGTCGTTTAGTTCCTCCAGCCATCACTTCTCATCAGAAGGAGTATGTTGTTGCTGTGGATAAACCTGTCTCTCTACTGTGTGAGGCAGAGGGCTTCCCATCCCCTGACATTACGTGGCATAAAGATGGTCATGCGCTTACTGAATCCATCCGCCAGCGCATCCTGAACTCAGGCGCTCTGCAGATAGCATTTGCTCAGCCTGATGATGCTGGTCGGTACACATGCATGGCAGCTAACGCGGCAGGGTCAAGCAGCGTGAGCACCACACTCACTGTCCATGGTAGGTTGTTTAACATGATTTATTTCTGTCTGCTGTGTCACTGTGGCAACAAGAAAAGATCACCAAGAACAAATGTGATGGAAGTCAAAGCCAGAGTGGTGTGGAGAAGAGTGTCTGTGTGCTTGACTTTCAAGTTTGTGTACCCAAGCTGTGTTTGCTTGTGTGTGTACACATCTGTGTGAGAGATGACATCAGTTTTTCCAGGAAAATCAGTGTATGACTGGCACCCCCTTCATACTGTGACTGTTGGGGTTGTCTGGCTTATGGGGTGACCATGTGTGTTCTGTGGCTCTTCTGTTTCACTTCTTGAAGCTTCAAGCCATTTGGGCTCAAAAATAATAAGCATATGACCTAGATAATATAGGCAGTTTGAACCTCATAAGAACTAAAGATTCATTTGATTCATTATTGCAAAGTAATGCAACATTCATCTATACATTTTTTTTCTTTTCTTTGTATTAAGATATATAACAAAGTATCTAAAAATCAGCATTAATGAGCTGGAGAGATAGCTCAGTCATTAAAAGCATTGGTTGCTCTTCTAGAAAACCCTGGTTCAATTCCCAGCACCCACATGGCAACTCAAAGAAGTCTGTGAAGCCAGCTCAGGGGATCCAATACCTTCTTCTGGCCTCCATGGGCACTGGGCATAAATGTGTACAGACACACATGCAAGCAAAATACTCATGCACATAAAATAATCTTTAATATATATTTTAAAAGTAAAGTAAATATCAGGATTAAAATGTTAGTTTTATTGTGTTTTTCAAGACTAATGATAGCATTTCTATTAGTGTTACTGGTAGGAAACAATAACAAAATAAGCTTTCTCCAACTACTATTTTCTGGAGTATCTTTTTTTAAATCAGTGGCTTTTGCTCTTTACTTTATTAAAAATTTGCAAAATCTTTATTTTCAAGTGCATCTGACTTTGCTTCAACTTCAAAGCAAGCATGATTATTTCAAGTAGAATTCTTTTTAATTAAGTAATATATTCGAGTTAAAAATCAGCATTTCTGAGTTTTCCAAATAACCTTCTTGCTTTTAGTTAATCTATTGAACTAGTGTTTGCACATTTAATCTTTAAGCAAAAAAGTTGTTAAAGCAAAAATGTTGTTCTTTTCAAATATCTGTAGATATTTTATCAAAATTGTCCGTGTGTCAAGTAACAACAAAACCATTAATATCGTTTTAAAATACAAGCCTCAATACCTGTGCACCAAGGTATATAATAAGGGCACACATTTTTTGGTGAACCATTAAAACCAAAACTGCAGTCATAGGCAATTAAAAAACAAAAACAAAAATACTTCTAGCTAACAAGTAGGTTTGATATATGGTTTATTTTCCAAATTATTTAAAAACTATTTTTAAAATTAGGCATAGATATTAAAAGTACCATGTATGGCCAAAGGCCAATGCCACCTAAAAAGTCACAGCCTTAAGGTTTTACTTCAAACAAATAAAAAAATAAAAGAAAGCTACAATGTGCAAGGTATGGTAGCACTGGGCTGAAATTCGAGCACTTGACATATATATATATATATTATGGTTTCCAGCTCGGTGTTTCTTTTTCCCTCTTTTTTTAAATTTAGAAACAATCTTATTTTACATATAAATCCCTCCATTTCCTCTCTCTCCTACCCTCCTATTTCCCCAACTGATGCACCTCCCACCCACTCCCCAATGATAATGAGGCCTTCCATGGGAGATCCTCAAAGTCTGTCACATCTTTTGGGGAAGGGCCTAGGCCCTCCTCCATGTATCTGGGCTGAGAGAGTATCCCTCCATAGGGAATGGGCTCCCGACATCCATTTGTGCTCTAGGGATAAGTACTGGATCCACTGTTAGAGTTCCCATAGACTGCCCAGGCCTCCTAACTGGCACCCACATTCAGAGGGCTTGGTTCGGTCCAATGTTGGTTCCCCAGCTTTATGACTGGGGTCCATGTACTCTCACTATGTCAGGTAAGCTGGTTCTGAAGGTTTCTCCAGCAAGGTCTTGACTCTTTTGCCCATCCCTCTTCACTTTCTACAACTGGATTCCAGGAATATGGCTCAGTGCTTAACCACATGTGGGTGTCTGCTTCTGCTTCTGCTTCCATCAGCTACTGTATGAAGGCTCTAGGATGGCAATTAAAGTGGTCATCAACCTCATTATAGGGGAAGGGCATCAAAGGCAGCCTCTCCATTACTGCTTAGATTCTTAGTTGGTGTCATCTTTGTGGATCTCTGAACATTTCCCTAGTGCCAGATTTCTCCCTAAATCTATACTGACTCCATCTATTAAGGTATCTCTTTCCTTGCTCTCCTCTATTCCTCCCCTGACTCATCTTCCTGCTCCCGCATGTTCTCCTCCCCTCTCCTCTTCTCCCCTTCTCTTTTTCCTATCTCCCGTACACCCAATTTACTCAGAAGCTCTTATCTCTTTCCCCTTCTCCAGGGGACCATGTGTGTCTCTCTTAGGGTCCTCCTTGTTTCCTGAAGGTGTGAATTGTAGGCTGGTAATTCTTTGCTTTGTGTCTAATATCCGTGTATGAGTGAGTACATACCATGTTTTTCATTCTGTGAATGGGTTACCTCACTCAGAATGGTTTCTTCTAGTTCCATCCATTTTCCTGCAAATTTCAAGATTCCATTGTTTCTTTTCTGCTGAGTAGTACTCCATTGTGTAAATGTACCCCATTCTCTTTATCCATTCTTCAGTTGAGGGGCATCTAGGCTGCTTCCAGTTTCTGGCTATTACAAATAGTGCTGCTATGAACATAGTTGAACAGATGTCCTTGTTGTATGACTGTGCATGCTTTGGATATATGCCTAAGACTGGAATTGCTGGATTTGAGGTAAACTGATTCCCATTTTCCTGAGGAACTACCATACTGATTTCTAAAGTGACTGTACAAGTTTGCACTCCCATCAGCAATGAAGTAGTGTTCCCCTTTCTCCACATCCTCTCCAGCATGGATTGTCATTGGTGTTTTTGATTTTAGCCATTCTGACAGGAGTAAGATGGTATCTCAGAGTTGTTTTGATTTGCATTTCCTTGCTGGCTAAGGATGTTGAACACTTTCTTAAGTGTCTTTCAGTCACTTTTGATTCCTCTATTGAGGATTCTCTATTTAGTTCTGTACCCCACTTTTTAATTGGATTGTTTGGTGTTTTGGAGACTAGCTTATTGAGTTCTTTGTATATTTTGGAAATCAGTCCCCTGTCAGATGTGGGGTTGGTGAACATCTTTTCCCATTCTGTAGGCTGCCATTTTGTCTTGTTGACTGTGTCCTTTGCCCTACAAAAGCTTCTCAGTTTCAGCTTGGTGTTTCTGTGGGATTCCCAAGTACGTGAACGAGTGGGTTTTTTATTCCCTCATGCTCCTTTCCTTTTGTTTGTTTGTTTTGTCCAATTCCAATGTGTTAGTTTTTGTTATACTTTCGTATTTTATTATCCCTTAGAACCCTGTTTGTTTTCTAATGAGAGACAGAAAGGGGTGTGTCCAGAAGGGAAAAGATGTAGGAACTACCTGGAAGGATTAGAGGGAAGGGAAACTGTAATCAGGACATATTATGTGAGAGAAAAATCTATTTTCAATAAAAGGAAAGAAAGAGGACATGAAGTTTAGAGGGAGATGTGCTGGAGGGATTTGGGGAGGAGTTGTACAGGGAAAGAAGAATGGACACAAGTAGTAGACATTGTATACATGAATGAAATGAAATCAAAATGAAAACTTCATTTTCAAAGAATAAATAGGAAATACTATTTAAGAACTTGTTTCTTTCATGCAGCAATAGACTAATAGGTTTTGTTTTTGTCATATTCCTAGCAAAGTCACAGGGGTCTTTTACGTGTTGACTTTTCAATGTGAGCTCAATTTTCTGGGTGACTGTCTTTAAATTCTTTGTAGTACCTCCTAAGATCCAAAGTACGGAAGTACACTACACGGTCAATGAGAACTCCCAAGCTGTTCTCCCGTGTGTTGCTGATGGAATCCCCACGCCTGCAATTCACTGGGAAAAAGACAGTGTTCTTATAGCCAACTTGTTAGGGAAATACACTGCCCAGCCATATGGAGAGCTCATCTTGGAAAATGTTGTGGTAAGTTTAATGGATGTGAATACAGACAGGAGAGCCAAGTGATTAATCCACCTCCTTTTTCTTCTTCTTGATTTAGCTCGGAAGTATTTCCTTTAATACTGAAAGGAAATACTCTTATAAATTCAATGAAAGATTGATTTCTCTTGCATTTCATTTTATATGCTTGGAATTAGAAGTGTGTTTGACAAAAGAGCTGACACCAATAAATGGCCTCCTCCTAAAATGATTGTTTTACTTTTGTGGAAAAATTCTAAGTGGTTGTGCTGGTCTCGATGCTTTTAACTATGTGTCAGGAGGATGAGGTGGAAGACACGCTTGTGGATGTCAGAAGATGCCTTGATCAGCTTAGATGCTCAAGGGGTGGGAGGTATGGGGTGGGGGATGGGGGTGGAAGGTCCTGGGTTGGTCCTGCCTTACCCTTTCTGAGGAGTGGATGGGGGTAGGTTGAGGGGGAGAGAGAGGAACTGTGGTTGGCATGTAAAATGAATTAAAAAGTTATATATATATATATATATATATAATATATATATATATAAAATTTTTAATTAGAAAAAATACCAAAAATGTCTTTCTCTATGTAGGTTTTTAAATAACTCTTTCTAATAATTGACTTTAAAATGGAAACTCTATGGAGCTATGCAAAAGAGATGTTTAATGGTCTCAGGCATACTGTTTGAGGTCTGTGGAACATTTGCCATCAAGCAAAAATAGCTTCGTTTCCATTGTGACTGTACTTAAGAAATCTGTTTTTGGATGCAATTACTCTTCTTTCTAAGCCTTGAGGGGAAAAAAATATTTAAAACCTGTGAAACTGCCTCAGATGCTTTTAAAGGATCCCATCAATAAGGTACCTTATACATAACAGATGGGAGTCTTGAGTAATACACAGAATCCCTTTTATAAATGATGTATGTGAACTAAATGCTTTACTACTTTATTTCCATAAAAACAGATTTTTAACTTAAGTTGTCACAACCTGGGACAGTTAGTGGTATGTGCTAAGTTTTCATTGAAAACAAAAGTATGCAACCAAACTTACATTGTTTCTATACTGAATGGTGATAAATTTTATATTTCCAATTATTTGTTGCTTCAGGTAAAAAAAAAATCATAATATTTTAGACCAGGGTAATACAATCAGTAATGTATACATAACCTCAGTGCGTTTAGATGCATCCAACCAACTCATCTCATACGTATTAAGTACCTTCTCTTTGAGAAACTGGTTTTATTTCAGCACTGAAAAACATCAAAAAACTTAAGTGAGAATGAGGTCGGTATGTTTGAAGAACTGGCAGACAGTAAAAGAAAAGAAAGAGGATGAGAAAAGGAATCAGAGAAAAATGTAAGCCACACCAGGTACCATAGAGATAATAAAACAAGGATTCTTCCTACCCATAGTGAAAATCAGAATTCCTTTCAGGTTTCAGCAGGAGAATGATATTATTTCCTCTGTGTTTCTGAAAAATTGAACTCTGTCATTGTCTTGGTCACAGTTACTATTGCTGTGATGAAACATCATGACCAAAACACATTGGGGAGGAAAGGATTTACGTGGCTTTTGCTTCCACATCACTGCACATCATCCAAGGAAGTCAGGACAGGAACTCAGACGGGTCAGGATCCTGGAGGCAGGAGCTGATGGAGAGGCTAAGCTTACTGGCTTCCTCATCAGAGCTTGCTCAAACTGCTTTCCTATAGAACCCGAGACCACAAGGTGGCACCACTACAAGGGGCTCATCCCTTCCCCAATCAATCCCTAATTAAGAAAATGCTCTACATCTGGATCTTATGCAACATTTTCTCAATTGATGTACCCTCCAGAGGACCCTAGCTTGTGTCCAGTGGACAGAAAGCTAGCCAGCACAGTCATGAGAATGGAAAGGGAAAGTAGGGATGGATGCAAGCTTAGAAGCAGAAAAATGTGGGGAAGACAGTCAGAAATCATATGACAGAACTCATTCCTGAATGTTAGCAGAGTGACAAGTTGGGGTTCTGCATATGTGTTGAAATCAGCACATTATGAGAGATTTCTGTTGGTGTTGGAGAAGGTGAAAACAAAGGAGGACTCAAATGCATGAGTCCAAAAGTCTGAGCAATGGAGCAGCTAAGGCAGCCATCAGTGAAAATGCTGGTGGCTTTGAGTGACAAGAGGAGCAATGCCAATGACCTGGCCTATCCAGTTTTACCTTCGTCAATCAGATATCAACAAGTTATCCAAGTAGAAATCAGAACAAGTTCACTGTTACTAGAATTTTGAAATAAATCTGGCTTTGAGACACTGAAAATCACCAGCATCTAAGTGGCACTTAAAGCCATGATACAGGATGAGATCCTCAAGGGTCTGAGTGCATAAAGAGACTAAAAGAGGACTAAGGACTGAGTCCCTAACAAGTCAGCATGAAGACACTGATGTTAAGGGGAACCCCCAACAACGGATGGAGAAAGAGCAAGTAGAGCGGTAGCTGGGTTGCTTCCAGAGTGATAGCCAAGTGAAGACACTCAAGTTCAGAACTGCCAGTGTGCCAAGCACAGTGCGTGATGAAGTTGACCATAGGACTCAACAAGGGAGACTCCAGAATTATAGGGAACTTTGGCCTTCATCCCATGTCCTCTGATAGTTTGGGTCTCTGATCATATTACCTAGAAGGCCCACTATGTTGTCAAGATGCCACGAGCCTTTGGGGTTCTTTGTCCTTTAGTACAGTGCAGAGCAGCAGACCCTGTGGTGTTTTCTCGGATCTTATGACATACTTGTTCTAGTTCTGTATACTATGGGGTTTATGTTTAAATGCATACATTTTGAATTACAGTATGCAAAATCCCACTTCATGGTTTATGCTAAAAAAAATGGAAATTTAAATTGCCATTAGGTAAACATGCTCCTTGGGAGACCCAGTGCTGGAATTTTGTGTAGGAGGTTGTAATCTATTAATGCTTGGAAAACTGTTTTGTTTATTTAGCTGGAGGACTCAGGCACCTATACATGTGTTGCCAACAATGCTGCTGGTGAAGATACACATACTGTAACGCTGACTGTTCACTCCCTCCCTACCTTTACTGAACTTCCTGGAGACCTGTCATTAAATAAAGGAGAACAGTTACGGTTAAGTTGTAAAGCCACTGGCATCCCATTGCCCAAACTAACATGGACCTTCAACAACAACATTATTCCAGGTTGGTGAATTAATTCTTCATATTTCAATGTGTGCATCGATTCAGCGGTGTGGCCCAGTCTCTGTGTCGTCTTGGAGGTCAATAAGGGATTACAGGTATAGAGTTGACTCTTTTTGTTCTGTAAAATGGCTGGGAGTTGTAGAATACCTGCAATTCCTACACTTGAGAGATGGAGGCAGGGAAATCGGGAGTTCAAGGTCAACTTCAACTACTTGGGGAGCTGGAGGTCAGCCTGTGCTGTAGAAGATCTCATCACTAAATAAAGCAAATAGAGCCAAAAACAAATAGATTCTGTAAAATCGTGTGTTTTTTTCTCAGTACAGACACACTGTTCATTCTGTTGAAAGGATAAGTGGATCTCAAAATGAGCCATTCTATTAAGTACAACTTTGGACAACACAACCCTCTCCCCAAAAGGAGACAGTATTGTACCTTAGGCATCTAACTTACTTCTGATGGACCCCCTGCATTGCTCATCAGTGGGTTAAGGGGCTGCTGCTAGCCACTTGCAAATTCACTTATCTCACAGAACACAGTGCTTCTCACTGGGTGAATAAACCTTTGAAAAGAAGAGGTTAATTTACACAACAAATACCTAGCCTGTGTCTTCTGGGTGTTAAGTTAGTGCCTAACCCCAGAGTACAAATACCTGGAAGACACATTTCTATTTACTTATGTGGGGGTTTTTTGAGATTATAATATAATTACATCATTTCTCACTCCCACCAAACCCTCCCTTATACCTCTTCCTGTTCTCTTTCAAATTTGTGGCTTTCTCTTCACCTTTGTTACATGTGTACACTTGTTTGATTTCATCGTGGAAGATGCTATCAATATTGAGTGCAAGGGTACTACCAGTAATGAGTGGTTGCCTTATCTTCAGAGTTCTGACTTGCATCTACCAAGTTCCTTGCTAGAGAAGCAGAAACAGCTTGAGATTTTTCTGTCATAATGAATTATGAATGGTTGAAATTCATCAACTATATCATCTCAGTAATAACATACTATACCTTAACAGAGAAAGACAATGTCTAAAAATCAGAACTCTTTCTACAGGCAAGTACCAATTCTGGTATTTACCTTTTAAACTAATTTTCCACCTAATGCAGTTGAATGAGTTCTTTAAAAATAAGTGAGAGAATGCATACAAAGTAGCCATACATAGTCAGGTGGCAGCTTATTTAGTATGGGTTGTTCTAAGATTAGCATGCTCAAATTAAGTTCCCATTCAAATATTATAGCTGCTTTGTAAATATTTACATCCTCAGCTTTATGATTTACGGGGAAGTTTAAGTTATTTTAGATTTGATCATGATGTTGTTATTACCTACCAGGGATATATTTTCATGATGTCCCTACAACCTGCCAAGTCAGTTGAGTTACAACTGAAAAGGTGTGCCCACCATTGATGTAAATTGTTTGGGAAGAAAACTGGTGGTGAGATAGATGGAATGGAAAATGCCATGTTTCTGAAGGAAAGGTTTCTGAAACTCGGAGCCATCTCGAGCACCCCTTAAGCAACAAGCTGAGATGAAAGGACCACTTTAAAATACTTCTGAGAGATGTTTGTTTTCATTCTCTTTTCCTGTTCCATGGGCTGTTTGGGTTCTTCAAATGAGTGACTATAGACATAGTAAATAACTCAAGGGAGACTCTGTGGTAAGGGCTCTCTTGTCCAGTTACGGTTCAATTGCTGACTTGCTCATAAATCTAACCTGAAAAATATTATGCTGCTGTGACATTTTCCTAGGTCACTGAGAGGCATCTGTGTTGTTTCCTAATCTGTTTCCTCAGCCCACTTTGACAGTGTCAATGGACACAGTGAACTTGTTATTGAAAAGGTGTCAACAGAGGACTCGGGCACTTACGTGTGTACAGCAGAGAACAGTGTTGGCTTTGTGAAAGCGATTGGATTTGTTTATGTGAAAGGTAGGCAAAAAGTGTTCCATGTTCCCTTTGTGATTTATTCATAATGAAAGTTTGTTTCCTTATTATGAAGTAATACAACATGACTGCAGTTTACTAGTCCAATGTCACAAACATGTATAGATTCATGAGAAAAGTAAAAATAAAAACTGAGTTTCAACTCAAAGGCAGAAAGGGGCTGGAGAGATGGATACAGGGATAGAGAGTTTGTGCTTCAAGCACAGAGTGTGAGTTCGGATGCCCAGAACCCGTGTAAAACACAAGCAGATGTGTCAGCCACCTACAAGCCCAGCACCCAGGAGACAGACAAGAGATCCAGAGGGAAGCTGGCTAGATAGTCTGTGTAGCTGGGGTTGGTGAGTTCCAGGTTAAGAAAAAGATTCTGCACCAACAAATAAAGTGGTAAGTGAATGAAGAAGACACATGACATCAGGTTTAGGCTAACACACACACACACACACACACACACACACACACAACCACAAGAGCACTTTTACACATATGTTCACATACACACTCGTGCACAACACACACAACGTAAGAAAAAGGTAAATAAGGAGGTCACTGACATGAAGTGGGTAATCCCCATATCTGGCAATATTGCTGAAACTGGCAATATTGCCTGGCAGTTAAAAACAGTGATGGTTGGAGAAACACCCATGACGTTTTAAGGTGGCTTTCCCCTCATTGCTAAGCTCTATGTCTACGTGGGTGAAAAGTCACACAGTAACTCAGCACCAGCTTTTCCTTCCCGCCTGACTTATGGTATTTCCCAGAACCTCCGGTCTTCAAAGGTGATTACCCCTCTAACTGGATTGAACCACTTGGCGGCAATGCAATCCTAAACTGCGAGGTGAGAGGAGACCCTGCCCCAACTATCCAATGGAGCCGAAAAGGGGCAGACATAGAAACTAGCCACAGAATCCGACAACTGGGTAATGGTTCCTTGGCCATCTATGGTACTGTGGTAAGTCTCACTGGAGTTGTTCACACTATCTACATTGCTATGCCTTGTTGTCAGTGCCCTTTGTAAATGGCAGAAATTTCTTCTACACTCCTCTGCAAATCGTGAAATCTAAGTTAGTGTATTCCTTCTTTTAATTTGTTTATTAAAATTAAATATTTTAAATGTATATTCTACCTGGCATATATGAGCATAAAATGTACCTATTAACAGTATAGCATGAGGTTTTCAATTTATGTACACTGTGAGGTGTTCTAATCAAATTGAACATTTATCAGATGTTATGATGGAGACCTTCAAAACCCTTTCTTCTAGCTTTTTGTTTTTATCTGCAATTACTGTGCAACTTATCTGTACCTTACTATGCAATAAAACACCAGAATCTTTCATGCTTCCTAACCATAATCAAGTACCCATTCATCATGGTTTTTCCATTATTCCCTCCTCCTCACGCCCCCAGCCAGCGTTATACTCTCAACTTGGCATATACCCTCTGTGAGTATGATCACACAGTATTTGTTTTTCTGTTTCCGATGTGTGTCACTTATCATAATGATCTCCAGTTCCATCTGTCTTGTCACAAATAACAAGATTCTAGCCTTTATTAAGAATGAACAGTGGCCAGGCATTGGTGGTGCACTCCTTTAATCCCAGCACTCTGGAGGCAGAGGCAGGTAGATCTCTGTGAGCTCGAGGCCAGCCTGGTCTCCAGAGCAAGTGCCAGGATAGGCTCCAAAGCTACACAGAGAAACCCTGTGTCTAAAAACCAAAAAAAAAAAAAAAAGAATGAACAGTGTTTCATTGGATGTATAACATTATCCAGCAACTAAATTCTTTTGAAACTATGAAACAATAATAATTGATACTGTTATTCTTTCAAATAAGTAATTATAGGCAATAAGATAATTTTTGTTGCTTTTTCCCTAATCATTAATTTATTATTTAATATTAGGAGATAAACTTTTCAAGTCTATTTTAGAACACGAAGATCAAAAATTTATAAGCATAAGTAAATTATAAGCTAAATTTCATCAGGAAACTAGTAAATATACAAGACTTTGATAGTGCTTTCTTATTCAGGAAAGGAGTATAAAGAGTGATTCATCTAAATATTTCTTAACTAGAATACAAACAATTCATTAACTCACACCTGATGAGCCCTTAAAGATGTTTTAATTCAAATAACAATTAAAATACATCATTACCTAATCCAGTGGGCCTTTCTTGGGCTTTATTTTCCTTATTTTTAAGTGTTAGCTGATGTTGGTTAATACTTCAGTTTTGAGATTTTTTTCCCTCATTTTAATTGATGTAATATTAAGTCTCGGTTTTCTTCATTGGTGCCTTTTCCTTTTACACAACTATTACTATTTCTCAAACTTCCAAGACTATTCAAATACCATTGTTAATGTTACTGCAAAGTCTTTTAATTATACAGCTTCATAGTTCTAAATACGTAGCCTCAGTCCTAAGACTTCCAAGTCCCATTTTCAGCTGCCTGCTGGAAACCCCCATATGTATAATATACTGAAACTTAAAGCTAAGCACATATATGGTATTGTAAATAAGTTAAATCATGTAGTACATGTTTTCTGGGTCATATATATATAACTTTATGAAAGTCTGTAATTTATTATTACAAGTAAATTCATTTTTCACTTTCCTTAATCTCAAACTCCCCAAGAATCCAGCTTTCAAAAACAACAGAAAGAACTTGATATTGGTTAATTTGTACTGGCTGGCTAAATGGATTTTAAGATGGCCATAATCATAAGATTTACATTTTTCTTTCATAATTTTAAAAAGGTAGTTATAAAATAATGCTATTTTTACTCTGATTTCCTGGGACTCAATGTTATATGAAAATTTTAATTTTGGAATTTCTTTTTTTGTTCCCCATTCCTCCTTTTCCTCTCATTTTTCAACCTATCTATGAGCTTGGACATAGGTGAAATTTTCTATTTCCATTAAAATGCTTTCCTAAGGCTGAAATTCCAAATGAACTATCACACTGAAAAGTGGCAAGCCCTGCAGACCCCTGTTCTTATAACACACTTATTCCCATAGAATGAAGATGCTGGCGACTATACGTGTGTAGCTGCCAACGAGGCCGGGGTGGTGGAGCGCAGCATGAGCCTGACTCTGCAAAGTAAGCTGTTCCTTCCATCTCCAACTAACACAACAGCAGCAATGTTGCCTACTGGGGAAGGACCATTTCCTTTAAGCTTGCAACATGTTCTTGAACAGTAACTTGCACAGTGTGTCTAGTTTCCTTTCCTGATGACAACAGAACAGTGGTCATGAGCCATAACAGCAGTATACTTCTGTAGAATCCTTTCCCGCTCTTATCTGACACCAACAGTTTACAGTCACAGTGCCCTGGTGGCAAAGCCTCTGACAACAGTTCTAGTGGCCAACCCTTTGACAACAGAGAGTGCCCTCTGTGGCTCACCAGACCCTTGTCCCACGCTTACAAAGCGGTCGTTTTATGTGCTTTTAACATATGTACTAAATATATTATTGGAGAAAAGGTCTATTTTCAATAAAAGGAAATATATGTATTGAAAAATAAAGAGTAATTTAAAGGAGCTCAGGAGGGCTTTCCGGTAGATTGGCAGTCTTCTTCCATGAAATAGCTGCGTATTCTAAGTGGGATTCTTTACTCTTCGTGGAGCCCCTCAGTAAATGCCATCAGCAAGCAGAGCTTCCAAAATGAGAGACACCCTGCAGGCTCTGCTGACTCAGGTCAAGAAAAAGGGTCATCAGATCAGCTAACATACAAATCCTGACCGTGGATCCTTTCAACTCCTAACATAAAAAGGCCAAAAATATTATTGACATTAAGATCAAAGCACAGAGCAGTGTTTTAATTCAGACAAAACATTTACATTTGATTGATGATGATGTAAATGTTGTGCTTTATTTGACCATGAAATATGTACACACAGAATTTTATATTTATATTACATTATAGCTTTATAGACATCAAAGATGTCTACAGTATCTGAATTAAGATTCTAAGTTTTCTTGGCCCTGGCATCACGAGCAGACAAGCTTATTTAGTAACTATTGGTAGTTAGTGTAAATGAATTTGCTTTATCAAATGGCATCAGTTTGAAAATGCATAAAGTTATCTGAATGAATATGAGGAAGTAAATAAAAGCAGAGGCCATTTCTGCATGGATGTGAACATTGAAAGGTGAATTTGTGTATGGTTCTACATGGTACATATGGTTCTATGTGGTACATACAGAATAGCAAGTGCCATGGGACAGTTGCTGAGACATCAGAGCTAAGGTGAGGAAGCAGCTTTTCTCAAAGACATGTCAGTAATATGTTATAAAACACTAGCATATAAGTATTACAAGAAAATATGTTTGCTTCCAGATTTGTTTTATACTTAGTAAGGCACACTAAAATAGACCACCATCATGCTGAAGAATCTAACACTCCTTCTCCTGTCACTGGGCACGTCCACCTGCTTCCAGTTCAGCCTCGCCATCACTGTGTGGTCATCCCATGGTGCTCCTTTTCCACAATGTTCTCTGCCCTCCACCCACTTGTTCAACTGCATAGGCAGCTGAGATTTCATGGGGGGAAGGAAAACACAGGTTTTAGCAAGCACTGAAAATTTTGTGAATTACCACCCCATTCCCTGGGTCAAGCGTCCTTCCTAGTCATGAAATGGCCAAGTCTATCTCCATGCTGTTCTCTCATCAAGACATCTCACCACATGAAGGGATCTTCTCCCTGCTGAAATGCTAAAATGATCATCCCCAGTTTTGTAAAAGGCAAAATATTTATACAATCTGAAGAGAAACTAGAGTGTCATCCCCAAATTTGAAAATGTGGTTCAAGAGCTTCCCCAGGAAAACCTCTCCTAAGTTAATTTTATAGGCAAGTAGAATGATACAGAGATAAACATCCCTCTAGCAGCTGCATTCAACTCCTTTTAATCTGATCCTCTCCAGGAACTTCACTTGGGTTTGCTGTTCCTGCCTCTCCCTCCTCCTGAAACTCCTTCCTTTCATTGCTAGGATTCCTGTTTCTTCTCTTGTGATTCCTCAGTGCTCAGTTCTTTGTATCGTTTGTAAACCAGCCTTTTGCCCATCTCTTGGTGCCCTCATATGCTTTCTGTGTCTCATTATCTTTTAACCATGCCACTTTCTCTTTTGAAGCAATCTCATCCAATTAGAAAGACAGATCCACTTTCCTTGCCAACATCTCAATTTTGAGATTTCTGTGTGGATACATCTGAATCTACCTTCCATCTAGGCCTGTTTATGTGAGTGTCTCACAGATACCTTAAGGTCAATGTCCTAAAAATAAAATAGTGGGAGTGATTTCACGCCAACTCCCCACTGCCTCCCATCAGATCTCATCTTCCATTTGTATGTTATTGAATTATCCAAGCACAAACCCTATTGCCCAACTCAAAACCCACATTCATCATTTCTTCTGTTTAGTCCATACTACTCAATATCAAAGTCCTATCATTCTTTTTAAAATAAAGTCACCACATCTTATAAGATAAAATATTAATATATCCCCTTAACAACTAAGAGCCACATTCTACTTTCCTTACAGGTCCTCCCATTATCACCCTTGAGCCAGTGGAAACTGTTGTGGATGCTGGTGGCAGAGTCATATTGGACTGTCAAGCAATGGGTGAACCTCAGCCAATCATCACATGGTCCCGCCAAGGGCATCCCATCCCCTTGGATAACAGACTTACCATGCTATCCAACAGCTCCTTGTACATCACTGCTGCTCGAAAGGAAGATACTTCTGAATATGAATGCGTTGCCCGAAACTTCATGGGCTCTGTCCTTGTCAGAGTGCCCGTCATAGTCCAAGGTAAGTGGGAAGCAGAACACAAGACAGCTCAGATACCTCGTCTCCTTCTAGCTTATCAACTAATGAGTTAAAACAACACATCTTGGAGTCTTCAAATACCATGCTAATCATTCATAATTCTAAAGTACATTTTCACCCAAAATTAAGCAAAAATTTTCAGAAAGTGATGTATATGATATATATATATATATATATATATATATATATATGGTAAAAAATATACAAGCTTTGTGTCTCTTATTTTCCCATAGCCATGACCACGTGTATCAGCAGAGGATTGGAGAGTGAATTTAATTGATAGTTATTCTCTTATTTCTAGATATTAACTTTACCCCCCAACGGAAAGCTTCTATAGCTGCTCCCCAGCAATCACACACAACTCTACACCCAGTATGTAACTTCAATGAAATTCGATGTTTTCACTTGTAAACCTGAGACAAAATGCAATGTTTTATTTGCAGTGCATGGTGGGTTTTCGCTGTGGTCTGCCTGGAGGTCCTGCAGTGTCACCTGTGGAAAAGGCATCCAAAAGAGGAGCCGACTGTGCAACAACCCACTTCCAGCCAATGGTGGGAGACCATGCCAAGGCTCAGATTCAGAAACACGACACTGTCAAAATAAGTTGTGTCCAGGTATACTTCTGCAAGTGTTCAATAGACTCAGATGCCTGCTTCCCGCCTTTGGGAATTTACCTGATGATGTGATGGTTTCACCTTCCTGTAGTGGATGGCCACTGGTCAGAATGGAGTTTCTGGGAAGAATGCACAAGAAGCTGTGGGCATGGCAACCAAACCAGGACCAGAACCTGCAGTAACCCATCAGCTCAGCACGGCGGGCGGCCATGTGAGGGGCCTGCAATAGAAATCATCATGTGTAACATTAGGCCCTGCCCAGGTGAGAACCCACCAGTGCCACCAGCCAAGCTCATGTACCTTATTTCCTATCCTGGAGTTAAGATCCTTTCTTCCTTCATTGTGAAAAGAGACTATGGCTTCTAGCTTCGGGAATATGCTTGCTGTCTGTGTTCTTTTCCTGCTCCATGAAGAACCTTGTGATGATATGACTGTGTTGCAGGAAAAAATATCTCCCTTCACAAAACAGGGAAGTAGTTCTGACTTGGTGTATTTTTAATCATGCACAGAAACTTAGTATATACTAACTCATAAATTTGAAGGATTCTGGGGACTTCAGGTGCCATCCAGTTGTTACAGATGGTTCTTCCTGCCATCTTGGTCCCACAGCCGCGTCAGCCCCAAATGAACCCTCGGAGACTTATGTTAATTAAGAAACTGTTGGCCGCTGGCTAGGGCTTCTTATTGGCTAGCTCTGTCTTAATTACTAACCCATAATTACTAATCTATGTGTTTCTACATGGTCTTATCTTACTGGAGAACACCTGACTCCCATCTCCTCTTCTTTGGCTCACATGATGACTCCACCTCTACCTACAGCTCCCAGAATTCTCTTCATCTCCTAGTCACTCCTATCTTCCTGCCTCATTGGCCACAGTGCTTTATTCATCAAACAATAAGAGAAACATATACAGAAGGACAACCCCATCATCTAGTCATCCTTTTCCAAGTGGGAAAATGAGCTGGGAGGGGTTAAATGTTTTCCAGTAAGGTTGCTAATGACAAGGGGTGTGCTTGCAGCTTTCTATTTACCATCTTGCCAATGAGCACTGTAGCAGATGCCTGGTTACTCCTATTGTTGCTGGTGTCATATTTCATGACTCTTTCAGATTCAAGTAACGGAGTCAAATAAACAGAGAATTCTTTTTGAATATAGTTCAATGCAAGGTTTAGTTGAATGCAAGGTTTGGGCCAATGCTTCCACTGGTGTGTTTTTTTCTCCGATCTTCACTGATCTTCTCTCTGACTTAATTCTCCATTAAATTCTTCCCATGTGTGGACAGAATGACCACAGGCAACTAGTGACTTGCAGTGTCCTTATAATCTCAGACCTCACAGGGAAAATTTTCCTCTCTCTGAGATTCATTTTAGCTTTTCAGACATAACTGTGTTTGAGTTTAATTTTGTCACATGTTTTTATCTTAACTGAACTAAATCTAGGAGGTGGGCACTCTGGTGGCAGTGTGGATGACATGCTCATGTAGGTAGTCAAAGGGGTACTTGGTGAAGAGATTCTTATTGTGAACCTCTTAGGAAAGACTATGTAGAAGAGAATAAGGACTAGTCAGAACTCATTCCTTCAATCTAGTCTGTACATGGTATTTATTATGTACTCCCATTTGAAGATATTTGAATTTCTAAGCACTTGACTGGATAGAATATGAAATATTCTATTGAATATGAGTAGACTATTAAGTAGAGAGTAATTTTTAACACTGATAAGTATACTGAATAAACTCAAAAGAGCTCAACTGAGAGAGAAAAATAAAAAAAAAAAAAAGATAAAGATCTCTCGAAAGGTGACAGTCAATGAATTTTGTATTGTATCTTGTTGTTGCGGGTAAGGATGCTCAGACACCCCTTGGGGGAGGGAGTAAGAAGACGCAGCACCAACGACTCAGGCACTAGGAATCAGTGAGTAGCAGAGCATGCTGCAGACTTGTTTAATCAGGAAGTTAGGCCTGCCTTTATACCGGCATCCAATGTCCCATTAGCTCAGGCGGCTGACTCTGCTGTGTTGTCCTTTCCTCATTGGTGTCTCTGAGTCAGGTGACTCTCCATCAACATCTCTGGGCATTGAGGCAGGCTTGGCAGCTTGGTTCAGGGAGGAAGTGCCTGCAGCATATACATGGGCTGGCCTGGGCAGAGCAACTGCGGCTTGGGTAGGCTGACTGCAGTTTTTCCTACATCTTGCTATGAATATGAAGAAAAAATATTAGAAAACAATGGGAATTTATAACTCATTCACTAACTAAGGCTGCATAGTTAGTAAAAGAAATTGAATATTTGAACCCAGGCTGTTGTGGTCCCCAAGCGTATTGTCGTGGATCTGGGATACTTTACCAGAAGCTTGGTTTTATTTCTATTGTATTTCAAAAACGAAGTACTGATCTGCGCATGGTGAAGCATGCCTATAATCTTCCCAAAATATAACCAGACAGGCAGACAAACAGAGCCCCCTGCCGTGAAGTCTTTAACATAAGTAAAAAAAAAAAAAGCCATGTGTTTGCTTTAGTCTCTTAAGTAATGACATTATTTTAAAGCAAAAATAAATATAAATACCAATAAATAAATAAATAAAAATACCTAATTAGAGAATTTGTATACCATTGTCAGCTTAGGAAGTTATGTAATGAAAGTCTGAAGAATGTTTGTAACTGTATTAAAATAAATGTCAGCCTTTCTCTCTATGCTTGTTAACGATTTGTTTACTATTATTTTGCCCACCATTTTATTGCTTTACTATTTGAGGGTGGGGGCTTTCCTTAGTTATTCCATGGTCTATAAACCAATTGAATTTAACTATTGTTTGGCATGCTGTTAGTAGTACCCTTGAGACAGACAATGAATGAGAGCCATGTCTCTTCTCAATGTGATGGTGCTTAGTGATGCTACCCTAATGGGTAGATGCCAACCATGGAGGCAGTAGGATGCCACAAAAACAAGCAGGTGCTACAATTTCCCAGTATAGTATGTATGTATGGTGATGCTTTATAACTAGATTAGCATTGTATCAGCCTTTCCCCCACTAGTGCTGGCATCCACTTGATTACTTCTTGCATCTGTTATTCATATATTTCTCATAAAATACTGATTTTTCTGTTGTATCTTGTACAGCTGTTATTACTTTTTATTGCAAAGAACTTTTGCTTATTATTTTTATTGACTTATATCAATACGGACCCATTATTTGGTAGTGTAATGACTCAAGTATAATTCAGGGGTTTTATAATACACCATTAATTCATCTTTGTTATGCCCAAAATACCATGGATTTGGTTTCAGAAGATTCAGTGCACCCTAAGTATTGAAATTTAATACACAGAAGCCAAGCTGCTGTCCCTGAACTGCACAGCCCACAAGGGCAGAGTACCCTCAGGCCCCAGGTCTTCTCTAGAGTGGCTACTACTAGCCCAGGGCTAGGCTGCTTTTCACAGAGCTTCCACCTATTACAACAAATGCACTTACTGTATTTTGAATTCTTCTTTATCAATTCCTCTCTCTTTTGTGTTTTCTTTGTAAATTGGTTTGACTACTTAGGAGATTTCTGTAATCTTCCAAACATCATGATTTTGTATGCTTTCTCCGGTTTACATTATCTTTCTTCATCTTTCTTCTTTAAGTTTTCAATTCTACTCCATCTTATGTCATAAAAGTCAATCTTGGTTAGGGTCTATTTGTGAATTAAATATTAAAAGTCAAAACATGTTCAAAGGGAGTTTCAAACCTGTATTTTTGTAGAGTGGAAAGAAGACAGGCATTACATAAATAAATGCCAGTCAACCCCAGCCTCTGTTAATAATTCATCTTTAGGTTGCCAGAGGTTTGTGTTTTGGCATTGAACATCCTTGAAATTAGACTGTATTGGCCTGGAGAGATGGCTCAGCAGCTAAGAGCACTGACTGCTCTTTCAGAGGTCCTGAATTCAATTCCCAGCAACCACATGGTGGCTTGCAATCACCTGTAACGAGAGCTGATGCCATCTCGATGTATACATACTAAATAAACAAATCTTTTTTAAAAAAGAAATTAGACAGTATTAAAGTCACTGGGCCTGCAAAATGTCTAAAATGATACAGTCAATATGTGAAGACTGTGAACATTACAGTCTCAGTATGGTTGTTTCAAATGCTCCCTCCCAGCTTCTTAGGGTTAGTCAAACATTGTCTTAGAGCAAACTCTTGTTGGGTACACTGTAAGTTCATGAGATTGTGTTTACTTCTGTCCACAAAGCAAGAGATTCAATTAACTTTGAGAAAATGCAAGATACTTCAATATTTCCTTTAAAATAAGAAAAATGATAATATCATTGATTGATTTTAATATTGCAGTTTCTTAGAAGTTATGATGAGAATACTTAGATCCAAATCTTAACACCACTTTTGGTTTGTAGCTTGGTAAAACTAGTGACCAAAGAAATATATTTTATGAGCCCTGTATCTAGAAAGCTCTTTGAGGAAAAGATGGCCTGATACTGACTCTTGCATAAGGGAAGCCACAGCGCTGATTCTCAGCCCAAGCACCTGGTAGGAAGTGATGGGCTGTTCCAGTCCTGATGCTGTAATGTGTTAGCTACCAAAAGGAAGTCTTTAATTGCGCTCCTTGGAAACTACTGGTCAGTTTTGCTTCTGTTGTTTAGCAAGTCGGTGAGTGTGTTATTCAGAATTTCTAATTCATGAACATTATGTAATGGAGAAAACTGTTCAAAGACTTAAACCTGCACAAACCACCCCGTTGTCAAATCCAAGAACATGCCTAAGTGGGAAGCCAGGCCACGTTGAGGGATGCACTCTTACAGTCTTGGGTCCAGTGTATCTTGATCTGTTAGACAGACTTGATTAGAAGGTTCTGGCCTCTGCCACTATCCCAAGAGTACCAATGCTTAATTAGCTAGGGCTTGAACACTCAGGTTCTGTTTACATATGGCTGCTTGGTTAAATTTAATTTTAATAAAAATAGCCTCCTTTGAACAATTGTAAGCATTTATTTTGGCACCCGTTTGGCCTTCTGAATGTCAAGGAACACAATTCCCTCTGAAAACCAAACATGCAAAAAGGAGAACACATTAGTTATATTTCTTTTGGTTCAATTTTAGTTATTTTAGATTGTGGGATTTTTTAACTAACTATGGAGTTAATTTATTTGCCTAATTTCGTTTTTTTAAATAAATGTGGTCCTGTGGCTTGAAACTGCTTCTGTTGTTTGTAGTTCATGGAGTGTGGAGTGTTTGGCAGCCCTGGGGTGCATGCAGCAAGAGTTGTGGAAAAGGCAGTCAGACAAGAACAAGACTTTGCAACAACCCACCACCATCATTTGGTGGGGCCTACTGCAGTGGAGTAGAAACCCAGATGCAAGTCTGTAATGAGAGACACTGTCCAGGTGAGACAAGTAAAGCTAACACACTAATAACATCTACCACTCATCCAACAATGCCATTCACCCAAACTAGCCAAGGTTTGACTGGTTATATATTTTTTAATTTATTTTTATTTGTGTGTGTGTGTATGTGTGTGTGTGTGTGTGTGTGTGTGTGTGTGTGTGTGTGTGAGTGTGGTGTACCACGTGTGTGGTTACCTGTAAAAGTCCAAAGAAGGGGCCAGATGTGCTGCAGTCACAGGCAGTTGAGAGTCACCCAACATGGGTGCTGAGAACCAAACTCAGGTTCTCTGGGAGAGCTGCATGCACTTAACATCTTTGATTATTTTTTAAGATGATCATTTTAAGGTAGTAACTAAGCACATATGGTTTTCTGTTAACACAGTTGACGGCAAGTGGGCAAGTTGGGCCAGTTGGAGTGCCTGTACTGTATCCTGTGGAGGAGGTGCCAGGAAGAGAACCAGGGACTGTTCTGACCCAGTGCCACAGCATGGAGGAAGCAAATGTGAAGGGAGCGATGTCCAGAGTGACTTTTGCAATAGTGACCCTTGTCCAAGTGAGTATTGGAAAGAGTGAGTCGTCGGTGTCACTTCCTTAAAGCTTTGTCACGGCTCCAAACCTTAATGTTATAGTATTTTAATTGCTTGTTCTTTGACCTTTAATTTAGGATGCCAAAGTGCTGTTTCGGTTTAGTGTTTTCTGAATGTTAGTCTCTGCTCACCAAGAATGGAGACTGTGTCTCCTATATTACCTCTAGCTCATGGGATAAATAGAATATCAGAGCAGTTGAAGGGAATCCTATCTCTATTAGAATGGAAATTTGCTGGTTGGAAAGTTATCCATGTAGTGATTTGTTGTATTTCTGCTTATTTCTTAAAGGGTTTTGCTTGATTTGGGGATGGATATCATAGCTTCTTTTACTCCTCATTTTTAGAGCTCTGTTTCACATCAAATTATTTCATGTTGTAGCCCATGGTAACTGGAGCCCTTGGAGTGGCTGGGGAACATGCAGCCGGACTTGCAACGGAGGGCAGATGCGAAGGTACCGCACGTGTGACAACCCACGTCCCTCCAATGGAGGAAGAGCCTGTGGGGGACCAGATACCCAGATCCAGAGGTGCAACACCGACATGTGTCCTGGTGAGTGTCTTAATTTCAGTCTGTGGGATGAGTGGAGCATTTACTTAGTGATCATTGCTACAGCCCTGTCCCTTGCATATCAGGAGTGTCGTAAGTGAAGATTTCAAAACTGATTCATTAATATTGAACATTTCATTCTTGTTCACAGTGGATGGAAGTTGGGGAACGTGGCATAGTTGGAGCCACTGTTCTGTGTCTTGTGGAGGAGGTGAAAGGGTGCGGAAGCGGCTATGTGACAATCCGGTGCCATCTAAAAGTGGCCGTTCTTGTCCAGGAGATGCCACTCAGGTCTCCAGATGCAATACGCAGGCATGTCCGGGTAAGGAAGTAAGCTGTGCTTTGGCAGGACCATGGTGCTAGCACAAATGTAGAGTTCCTGCAAATCAGAGAAAGGTACCATTTGGACCCCAAATGAATAAATAGTGCCAGCTCTGAAAAAGAGAGACATAAATAAATGTGTCCCCCCCCCATAACAGTTTTTACAGCTGAGTTTTGCCCTCTGTTTGCTCCTTTGGGGCTTCTTTGTTTCAGAGGATATATTTCTAAAGATTACAGGGAGACCAACATTGACAGCTCCATATGGCTGATGGGAAGATACTACTGGACCTTACAAAGCTTTAACGTTTATTTCTTCAGAAATAAAATGTCCCTGAAAAATCATGAAGGCCCCATTTGACAAAGTGTGAATGACTTAGTTGAGTGGTTTTTAAATATAAGTAGACAAACCAAAAAGCCAAGTATCTACCACTCAACTGCTCAGCAAACATGCTCTATCTATGCACAAATGGTCATGGAGGGTTTTGAGACTCCTTCTGAAGCAAAAGAACAGCTCTGGCTTCAGATGACCTGTTTCATCATCCAGGTAGATGGACAGCCTGAGTCACAGTGTCCAACAAGATTTCAAGGAGCCCTACCAGATAGCCCGATTGAGGAAAGATCTGTTTGGTGATGGGGCGGAAGCTATTCAGTTAAAATAGAAGCTACACTTGTCAGCAATTATTCCGAAAATTGAATTAGCAATCTTGCCCTGCCCCCACCCCCACACCAGTCTCTCTTTCTCCTGCTTAAGACCAAGGAATGAGGGACTTTTCATATTTTACTTTAATCAAATTGTTTGGTATGAATTTTACAATGATGTCAAAATTATATTTCTCATTTTTCTCAAGTTAATTATTGTCTAATAGATATATACAGCAATGAATGCTACAGCTATAGCTCAACTGCTGAGACCCCCATCTCCAAAGGAACTGATGCATGCATACACATACATGCATACATACATGTGCGTGCACATGTGTGAGTGTGTAGGAACACATGTACACACACATACACACACACACACACACACACACACACACACACACACATATACACACAGTGATCTAGACTGGACAATATACCACGTTATTCTGGCAGTGACCTGCAACAAGAATTAGATGTTATTTTGTTGGGGAGATCTTTCCCTGTTTTAAAGAAGGAAAGAATAGATAGAACGCAGGTTTATATTATTAGCAATAATGGCTAGCTCTACAGTTGATTAATTTAATTAATTAATTAATTAATTTCACCTCTGTAACTTTGTAGCTTTGACCAGTATGTCTCCGAGAGTCTGCCCTCACCCTTTGCTACTGGGGACCTCTGTCCTACTGTGTCTATTTCCATGTTGTTTTTCTACATTCTCCATAATTGTACGGGATTCTTCAATGCAAAGAAAATAGAGTTTAAGTATTGTCACTACAAAAAACCGTAGGTATATGAGGTGACAAATATGCTAATTAGCTCATTTCATCTTTCCCCCTTAATGTACACACATTTTGAAACAGCACATTATCCACAATAAACATAAACAATTTTTTTTTTTTTTGGTTTTTCGAGACAGGGTTTCTCTGTGGCTTTGGAGGCTGTCCTGGAACTAGCTCTTGTAGACCAGGCTGGTCTCGAACTCACAGAGATCTGCCTACCTCTGCCTCCCGAGTGCTGGGATTAAAGGCGTGCACCATCACCGCCCGGCAAACATAAACAATTTTAAAGTATTGATTTTAAGTGAATAAATGCCTCCGCTCCAAAACACATTTTGAAGCAAGAAGATAATGTATTCAGCCCTCTCCCTCTAGACCTGCAATGATGGTAGAGCTACACTATTTCTCTGAACTTTGTTTGCCCAGTCTGCAAACTGTGTCTATTTAAAGCTATTAAAGAAGGCATTCTAATACGGTTGATAGGCTCAAAAGAGTTAATAATGCATATGCAGTGTTTACTGCCACACACGACTTTCTCTGTAAACTCACTGTAGTCATGGTTTCATCACCATCGACAAACACATGCTTTATTTGGACTGTGAGAATGGATATACTGTATTCTTTGGCTTAAGAAATAGTACTATGATGTTCACAGATCAGAAGAATACTAGATTTATGGGGATAATGGGTGTTATGTGAAAGTGGAATGTTTTAAAGCCTATTAATTTTGCTTTCAAACTTGGATGCCCTAGGACTCTTTTGATGTCTGAGAAAAGATTTGTAGCATCTCTGAGTGCTGGCTTTCCTTTCCCTCATGTAATGTTGATGAAATTGCTTCCTTATCCAGGAATGATTTTTTTTCCTTCCCCCAATAGGTGGACCCCTTCGAGCCAGAGGGAGTGTTATTGGGAATATTAATGATGTTGAGTTTGGAATTGCTTTCCTCGATGCCACAATAACAGATAGCCCCAGCACTGATACAAGAATAATACAGGCCAAGATTACCAATGTGCCTCGAAGTCTTGGTGAGTCACTTTATGAAAATTTTGAGAAACTTATTTATTACATTTAATTAATGAATTAGTTGTTATTTGTGTGTGCGCATTCATGTGTGTACCGTGGTATGTATGTATATACATGAAGGTGAGAGGGCAGCTTATGGGAATTGGGTCTCTCCTCCCACCATGTGGATCCCAGAAACTGAACTCAGGACATGAAGCTTAGCAGCAAGCACCTCAATCCACTGAGCCATCTCACCTACCCTCATAAACTTCTTTTTTAAAACATATACAACTCAGCCAGGCGTTGGTGGCACACACTTTAATCCCAGCACTCGGGAGGCAGAGGCAGGCAGATCTCTGTAAGTTTGAGGACAGACTGGTCTCCAGATCGAGTGCCAGGATAGGCTCCAAAGCTACATAGAGAAACCCTGTCTCGAAAAACCAAAAAAAAAAAAAAAAAAAAAAAAAAAAAAAAAAAAAAACATACTCTACTCTTTATCTTACTATTTGCACCCAAAGGTTCTAAAGGATGAAACCTTAAGTCATTGATGTAATACATTGTTTGTCCTTTTCCCAAAGAGAAAGGAACTGGACAAGGAGAGAATCAAAGTACATTAATTCATATATGAAAATGTTATAGTGAGGCCCAGTATTTGGACAGCTAGCATATGCTATTTAAAAAAAAAAAAAAGATGCACGAAGACATATTGACTTGCATTAGTCTACATTAGCATCCACCCTTGTGAGTAATGTACTATGACCATAATTGACTATAAATATTTTTCTCTATAACCCTGTTTATCTTTTTCTTTTAGGTCCAGCAATGAGAAAGATCATTTCTATCCTAAATCCCATTTACTGGACAACAGCAAAAGAAATAGGAGAAGCAGTCAATGGTTTTACCCTCACTAATGCAGTCTTCAAACGAGAAACCCAAGTAGAATTTGCAACTGGTTAGTGTCAGGTGAACACTAGATAGATACAGACAGACAGACACAAAGATATAGATACATATATTAGATACAGATAGATCACTGTAAAGTTGGGTGACTAAGAAAAATATGGTGCATGCTCCCACGGAAAGTTATTACAAGTTTTTGGTGCACATTGCATAAATAATGTAAAAAACATTCTGTCGGTGGATACTAATACAAGGTCTGAAAGAGACCATGTGTTATCAAACAGAATAAGAACTTTATGGCCCAATGACTTCTTTATCTTCCTTTCTGTGCCTTTTTCTTTAAACCTTAGAGAGGATTTAAGCATGAATATCAAAGGAAAATCATTCTTGTTGTTCATTCAAGCCTTGTCTTTAACCATGAGTCAACTCATTTATTTCCCTTATAACGATTCTCTGCCTAACAGATGGAAGCAAAGCCGAGCATGCTAATGCTTTCTGCTCAGCTTCTGTCCTAATCATTGGGCGTTAGCCCTTTGGGTCCCTTCCTGTGTTCACAAGAGTTCATACAAAGCTCTGTTTCAGCCTCCTTGGAGTTGGCCAGTCTCAGTGAGATTCACCTTTGAGGAAGATTGGCGAGGGGTGGAGCTTCTCCTTCACTGGTGTTTAATCAGCACAGAGGACAGGCGGGCCTTTGATATCTGTACACTTACAAAGATGCCAAGTTGCTGAAGCTAGGCTTGTGGGCATTGCTCGTCCCTGGTGAAGTTGCCTGCCCCGTATCATATGCAGAAATTTTGTAGAAATGCTTGATTATTGCTTGATTCTCTAAAATATGGAATCTTCTGCATAATCAAATGCTATACTTTTGCCACATAGAAAGAATTTTGGGAGACAATTCAACAAGGCTGACTTTTTAACAGGAAATCGTTGTGCTAACTTAATGCTCTTACACGTTTATTCACATTTGAAGTAACACTATTATATTAGATCAACATTCTCCATGCTTCCACAAACCATATGTATAATAATAATAACTCTATTATTATTGCTGTGGAAATGAACGCTATGTCATTCCCAGGAGAAGTCTTGCGGATGACGCACGTGGCTCGAGGCTTGGATTCTGATGGCGCTTTGCTGCTTGATGTCATTGTGAATGGCTATATCCTTCAACTCCAGTCGCCTGCTGAAGTCAGTGTGAAGGTAACATGTTACAAGATCTCCATGGTTGTTAGTGTGACAATGAGGAGGAGACACGAAAGCCCTGTAGACAGAGCCCTGGGGTCTTAGGTTCTTACTGTTTGCTCTGGAGATCAGTTACTACCCCGCCAAGGCTGTAAATAACCATCTGCTCTTGGCTTGAAAATCTCCAGGGGCTCAGCTTTTAAATCTCTCTGAGTGTTTTTATTACCTAGTGTATCAGAGCCAGAGTAGCTGCTGTGCTGATTTAAGCCACTTGTTAAGTTTACTTCTGGAAAAGAGACTAGAGCCCTATAATAAGTTTTTGTGTGCCATCAATAAAGAGGGGAAGAAAGGAAAAGGAAGGGAAATGATGTAATTATATTTTAATTTCAAAAAATTTTTAACTTGAAAGAAATGGAAAAAAAACCCTCTGGAGCTTGCAGAGTGGAGAAATAGTCTTCATACAACTTGCTTTCTTCATGGCCGACAACTTCAGTATCTTGTGAAACTACAAAGTGTGACAATAAATTATAAACCAGATTGTAATGAAAAGAATCAACCTAGGAGCTGTTTCCAGGACACTACTGGGCAATTGCAGTGCGGTTCCTAATTCCATTGTTAATCTCTCAGCCTTTTCCTCCTCCCTCACAGTGCACCTCATGGTACACTACATGAAAAATACCAGGTGCCATTTGACCCTCAAATCCTTTCCTTTAGGATTACACGGAAGATTATATCCAAACAGGACCTGGGCAGCTCTATGCCTACTCAACCCGGCTCTTCACTGTTGATGGCATCAGTGTCCCCTACACATGGAACCACACCATTTTCTACGATCAGGCCTGGGGGAAAATGCCTTTCTTAGTAGAAACACTTCATGCATCTTCTGTGGAGTCTGACTACAACCAACTAGAAGAGACATTGGGATTCAAAATCCATGCTTCGATTTCCAAAGGTAGTATGATCAAAGAAAAATCCAAATATCTGTGCTGCCATCTTGTTCTTCTTTCTTTTTCTTTTTTCTTCTATTAATTATTGTTTTTATATACATTTGGTGTTTTGCCATAGATGTTGGGTCCCCTGGAACTGGAGTTGCAGATAGATGTGAGCTGCCATGTGGGTGCTGGGAATTGAACCCTGGTCCTCTGGAAGAGCAGCCAGTGCTCTTTAACCACTGAGTCATCTTTCCAGCCCCTTATCTTGTTCATTTAAAAGGATAAAGACAGATGCCTTGAAGCTATTCAGAATAGTACTATGAAGGCCCAGACCTAACATTGCTAGAGTTAGGTTTTTATGTGTGTGCTCCATTCTTTGTTTTTTGTTGTAGGTAAGTCCTGTGTAAAGATTGTTCAGTTCCATTTAATTTTACTAGGATGCCTCATCATAGTACCTGGCATAACAAAATATGTATTATCCACCTGCATAATTTTTCATTAGTTGATAAAGTCCGTTTTTGAATAATGCATTTATTGATAAGATTTTAAATTCCTGAAATATGTTGCAAAGTAGGTCACAACTTAAGCCACTTTCTTTTAAGTGCTTTATTCTCTTGAGTATATTGATGTTGTCACTCAGGAAGGCCCCACTAGCATGGATCAAGCTGAGATACAATGCACAGAAAATGGGAAAAATAAAAGAATTCATACTGACATCTTTTAACAGCCACTTAGGACTTAGATTGATGTGGCCATAAAATTTATCATCCACACCAAGACTCCTATGAGAAAAGGGGTGATACTGCAGTGACATTTTCCAGGAAAAAAAATAAACCAAAACAAAAATATCTAGTCACCTTAGGTAAATGTGGCTTTCAGAAGCTGTGGAGTAAATAGCTACAATATTATTATTTCTCATTCATGGAAACTACCCTGTAATACATCATTTCTAAACTGCTCTCCAGTTTCTAAAGACAGTCCCATACCTGGAAGTGATGCCCTGTGCTGTGTGCTTGTTTGGAGTGTTTGGTCCCCAGTATTCCTTCTCAGCCTTCAAAACCCCTGAGGCTGTCAGTTCTGTGGCATTTTGAGGGATTTTCATTGTTTTTTTGTAATTCCATTGTTCTTTTTTAATATAAAGATATCATCATATCCAGGTAGAATGTTTCCTATGTTTTACTTTTCCTGTGTGTTAGACTTAGCTCTCCTCTACCGCATGACAGCAATAGCAGATGACAAACACAGTTTATCCCTCACTTATTTCACTCAGCAGTTTCCACAGTGTGTGCACATCTCTCCTCGGTTGTTAAGATAGCACCCGTGTTTGGCACAGACTGCAAAGCTCTTTCTTGATCACAGACTTTGTAGAGGAATAAACCATGTTGTCGCCCCAAAATGTTGGACATGCCTCGGAAGAACTAAAGTGATTGCTGAAATAGGCATGTATACCTCTCCATGTTAGGCTTAAATGTTAAAGGCTAAGCCTAAAGCCACGTGAACATCTTTGTACCATCTGAGATTGTTACTGAACAATCTGGGTCCCAGAATATAGGCAAACACATTTAAAGATGTTTAAATCCGTTGCAGCCCTTGCATGTGTAATTATATGACATATGTATGAGTTACATTTGAAAGACGTGCTCTGTGAATTTCAAATTGTGTACCCACGGTTTCTCAGTAACCACTAGGGGGCAAGCTTGCATGCTTGGTTGTTTAAACAAATGTTTATGTTCAAAATCTGTCCTAACAAAATCCCAGAAACATCCCAACATAACTATTCTAAGAGGTTTCACGTAGTATTGTTTATAATAAAAAATAACAAATAAACATTCTAGAGATCAGAAATTATATGTAAACCATGCCATGTTTAAGAATCTCTTAAAGAATCATTGAAATAATTTTCAAGAAATAGTTAATTCATTCTTTTTCCTAACAGCTGGTGAATGTTAGCCATGTACTAGAGACTGTTGTAAGTTAGCACAAATGAAGAGAACATTTGCAGTGTAATAATGATTGAAAAGCAGTGTGCAGTGTGATAAAGCCTGCATTTTCTACACCTGGGTGATTAATGGAAATGGTCACACCATTAAAAAGAAATTCACTTGTCTTTTCCTTGACAATTATTAAAACAAATCAAAGGATCTACTCTGTGTGTGTGTGTGTGTGTGTGTGTGTGTGTGTGTGTGTGTGTGTAAGCATGAATGCCACAGCACACATATCGAGGTCAGAGGAAAATGGTCAAGAGTCAGTTTTCTCTTCTCCCATGTACACTTCTACATGTTAGGCTGAAATGTTCAATGTCAAGACTAAAGCCACGTGAACATCTTTGTACCAGCAGCCCTGGTACAGGTCTTCAAGAATAGCAGAAAGCACCTCTACCTGATGAGTCATCTCATCAATCCAGAATCTACATTTTTAATCAGCTCGCCAAATGATATTTTTAATTCATAAAGCTGGGCAAGTATTGGATAATATTTTCATAATTAGCAAAATTTTTTTGGTTTTTTGAGACAGGGTTTCTCTGTGTAGCTTTGGAGCCTATCCTGGCACTAGCTCTGGAGACCAGGCTGGCCTCAAACTCACAGAGATCCACCTGCCTCTGCCTCCCGAGTGCTGGGATTAAAGGGGTGTGCCACCAACGCCCGGCCATACTTAGCATTTTAAGTTTGGAAATTAATATGACTAGAAGGAAAAACACCATGTGTCAATAAACTGAAATAGTTTGTTCCAACTGATAAAGTAATAGGAAATTTTACTTTAGACTTCAAATTTTCTATATTATAACCCATTATTATAACCATAAACAAATACTTTGTGTTGTCATCTCCTATATTCAGATGAAAATCACAGCTATACTTCAAAATAATCTGCTTTTACTGTAATGTAAAGAATGGGGGATGGAGGAGATGGTTCAGGGGATTATGGTACTTGCCACCCAACCTGATACCCTGAAGATCCAAATGTTAAGGGGAGAACCAATTTCTCCAAGTTGTCCTCTGTGGCACACAGACATACACACATGCATACATATAAGCATACAAATTAAAATATAGTGAAAATTTGGGCTAGGGAGACATCTGAGTGTCTATGCAAGCAAAAGAACTCGAGATTGGATCATGAGAACCCACCTCAATGCCAAACATATTGGTACATGCCTAGCACAGAAGAGACAAAAGGATCCTGGAGACTCCTGTGCCAACTATTGGAGAAAAATTGGCAAGTTTGAGGTTCAGTGAGAGACAGAGACCTTGTCTCAAAAAAGCAGGGTGGGTAAGCAGAGGTTAAGGAAAGATATCATAGTATCAACATCTGGATTCCACACACTCAGGTACAGACGTGTGTGCAAACACATTCATGTGGAAAGAAAAGAGTGAATAAAGGAAAATAACTCATAATAAAGTATCTTGTTTTAATATGTGAATCTTTAGATAAAGAAAACTAGCCATATACCTAAACTGACCTAAAAAACCCTCCTGTGCTTTTTTTTGAAGGGGGGTAAGTAACTTTAAAGAATTCTGTGTTACATTCTGAATAAAGTGAAGGACAGTAAGATACAAATTTGCGTAATAGTTGAATTCCTAGAAAATCCTTTACATACTTAAATCACGTGAAAATGTTTAATATGTATACATCCGAAACTTCTAATGTTTAATATATAGTACATACATAGAAATCTTCTAATTTGAATGCTTGCATTCAAAGCTTCTAATGTTTGATTTGTAGTACATACATTCAAAGCTTCTGTTTAATATGTAGTCCATACTTTCAAAGCTTCTATAATTGCAGCCTCTTTAAATCAAACCCTTTCAGAGCAAAGAACAAATGGGCAGGGCTTTCCCACACATTTCAGAATTATTGAAACTTGTCCCTGGTCCTTCCCCATGCACTGGGCTTTTCTTTTTAAATTTTTCCACTAGGAACTCCCTATAGTAGCCTGGACTGGCCTTACACACTGTCTTCCCGCCTTATCCTTTCAGGTGCTAGGATTGTAGGCAAGTGTCACCACACCCAGCTCCATGCACTGAACTTTAACAGTCCTCTATATCATGAGAACATACAAGGAATCTCCTCCTGCAACATTTCCCAAATGCTGCCTGGTGACAAATATCTCTCCCAATTATATCCAAAAATGCAAAGCCTCTGTGTGATAGTAACAAATTACCTTTCTATGACATGATTTCTTTTTCCCACAGGTACACCCCAACAGCCTACACACATACTAGGCAAGTTTAAAGAATGCAGGAACAGATGAATGACTGAACATAAGCTGTAATAACCAATTCAGCAGTTTAAAGTCAAAGGGACTTACTTTGTAAGGCTGCCCACACTAGCTTTTGCTCTTAAGCAGCTTATAAATTGTTACTCTCAGATGCCTCATCTGAAAACTAGGCATCATGACAACAGTAAGGATGTCAGGAGGTTTGAATGAAATGAAGCAGATAGTAACCTTTAAGCCAGTGGTTCTCAACATGTGGTCAGGACCCCTTTGGGGGTCGAATGGCCCTTTCACGGGGCTTGCCTAAGACCTTTGGAAAACACAGATATTTACGTTACAATTTGTAACAGTAGCAAAATTAGAGTCATAAAGTAGTAACAAAATAATGTTATGATTGGGAGCCACCACAACATGAGGAACCTTTATTAAAGGGTTGTAGGTGGGTCTTTCTCTGTCCTACCAGCCTGCTCCCAAATAACCACATGGAGACTTATTATTAATTGTGAAAGCTTGGCTGATAGGTTAGGCTTGTTTCTAATGATTACTAATTATGAAAGCTCGGCCAAAAGCTTAGGATTCTTTCTAACTAGCTCTTATAACTTAAATTAACCCATTTCTATTCATTTACATGCTACCACATATCTCGTGGCTTGTTTCATCATCATCTCCTACACGCCATGCTTCCTCCATGTCTCCTCATGACTCGCCTTCTTCTTCCCAGAGTCTTCTCTGCCCCCAAAATCCTGACTCAGTATTGGTTGTTCAGCTTTTTATTAAACCAATCAGAGTGACACATATTCACAGTGTACAAAAAGATTTTTCCACAATAACAATGGGTCACGACGGCATTGGGAGAGCTAAGAATCACTGCAAGCCATCAGGTAATACGTGCTCCGGATGCTTTTCTCCAGCTATTTTAGTCCCATTTCCTTGCTCATGCTTTGAACGCTCTCGGGAAAGAAACTCTCTCAATGATCTTTTCCCTAACATCCACTTTAAATTGGTTCTAGTTCAACCTGCCCGTTGCCCTTGCTTTAACTGCTCAGAACAGGAAAACCAGTCGTGCACAAGAATTTCAGCCAAAAATATCAACATTGTAAATTGAGAAACCCCTCTCCAAAAAGGGGGTTCTTGCCTATAACATTGGTTTTTCATTAAGACAAAGAATTTCAGTTGTTTGTACACAGCATCCTTCCTCCTTCGTAGAGGGTACCAGTGGTCAGGATAACAGGATGCACCTGTAGCTGTGCCTGGCACACACAGTTACCTCGGGTTCTCTTTAGTTATTACAGAAAGGGAAAATATGCTTCCAGTGTCAGCTTGCCAGTAATCTCTGGACTAGTTCATTTAACTCTTGGTTGAAAAAAAAGATGTTCTCCATTCTTGCTTGTTTTCAGCACTGTGTTTTCTTTGTTTCTTCTTTGATGTATCTTCCCAGGGAAGGCTGGTTGTTCAGGGATGAAAGTGGATGCCAGTGTTCTAACAGGCTAGTTAATTGTGCTTTTCTCTCTTCGGTAGGAGATCGAAGTAACCAGTGTCCCTCTGGCTTCACCTTAGACTCAGTGGGACCCTTTTGTGCTGGTAAGTATAGGAGTGAATAAAATATTTTCATTTCATAATAGCATCAGCAGTGGTTATCTTTCCTTTACATCCATTTATTTAGTGTGGAAGGGGCATGTGGTGGTTCATGACAAAGTCAAAGGAAAATTTTTAAGAGACAGATGTCTCTCTCCACTTTGTGATTCCGGGGATCCAACTTGGCTCATCAGACTTGATAGCAATCACCTTTACCTGCCAAGCCATCTCTCTGGCTCAACTAATAATTATTTTTAATAGACTGCTGCTGCCATTTCCCTAGATATTGAATCACCGCAGCTGTCTCCAAATATTCCACTTGATAACCAAGGAATGGAGATGTAGAGAAGCTAAACAAACTCATCAAGATTGTCTAGTATCAAATGGTAGGCTACATTTGAGTTTAAGTGGGATGACAAAGCCCATGCGGCTTCAATTTGGCAACAGTCTAGTGTATCAGAGACGGTAACCAAGTACAGAATGGAGTGGACAGAGAAAATTAATCTCCCTCCAGTGGCTCGATGAGTTTGAGCTATTGGGTGACCCATCACAAACTCGCCTAACCACAGAACTGCTCAGTAGTGGGACAGACTAGGATAGAGGGTCCACAGGTAATCGTGAATCCAGCTTTGCCCCACAGGCACCCTTGCAAGGGACTCCCTCACAGGAAGTCACAGCTTAGTAAATGGCTGAGGATTGCAAGTTGTCATGCATGGTGCTGCTCTTCCACTGACCTGCAAAATGTAGTGGGCTGGCAAGAGGTAGTGTTTAGACTACATCTGAGTCTCAGCTCTGGCAGTAACAGCCTTAGTGGTCATGAGTGCTCACTTAACCTCTCTGTTCTCCAGATCTGCAATGCAAATTAGAATAGTTTCTTAAAAATCCTGTTTCCAAAAATGCTTTGGAGAGTGAGTTGCAACTGCTAAGGATCCATTACATTCCAGTAAATATAAATGCATTTTAGCTATCATTTTTGTTTTAGAATAAAATCTAAATATGTATTCACTATCAGCAATAACTTTGAGACCTCAAGTTAATTTCCCCTTAGCAATTCCATTTTATGTCACTTACTGTGTTCTCTGTTATATTCGATTCAGTTTCTAGGCATCCAGACATGATTGTTTTCATGGACTTGAATGGCTGCTAGGAAGCAGGAGTTTTGCACATTGATGGGCCTTTTTGTTTCTTCTTTTAGACGAAGATGAATGTGCAGCGGGGAATCCATGCTCCCATGCCTGCCACAATGCCATAGGTGCCTATTACTGTTCCTGCCCCAAAGGCCTCACCATAGCTGCAGATGGAAGAACCTGTCAAGGTAGTCTCAAAAATAAATCCAATGACCAAGACAACATTACCTAGAAAAAAAAAATGGTAGGCCACTCACCTACCAGTTTCCTCTGCCCATAGCTTTGCAACAAACAGAAAAGTCCTCGCTGGATTGAGAAATTCAGAAAGAGAAACTGAGCAGCCACTGACTTTATAGGGGCACCCGGAAATTAGGGATGCCTGGAATAGCTCACTGAAGATCTCAGAGAGAACAACACCTTATTTATAAATAGTCTAATCCAGTGATTAGCTTATGAATACGTCACAACATGTTGCTGTGAATTTGTTACCTTTCTAACTCACTTTAAATGACTCACCCAAAAAATTCAATCTTTCTTATTCTTTGATGTTTTCAAATATCTTACGGTTTCTAGTCCCTGCTTCACAACAAGTTTTTAAGTTAATTGTTTTTCAACTCACCTCAATGCCATGGCTCCTTCTGTTGTAGACATTGATGAGTGTGCTTTGGGTGGACATACCTGTCGTGCTGGTCAGGACTGTGACAACACCATTGGATCCTATCGCTGTGTGGTCCACTGTGGAGCAGGCTTCCGAAGAACTTCTGATGGGCTCAGCTGTCAAGGTATAACATGTGTGTGTCTGTATGTGCTATGCACACATATGTGTATGTGTATTTACATATGTGTGGGTGTACAGTTGGCTGAGCATATGTGTACACATGTGTGGAGCCCAGTGGTTGGTTCATCTCTGCCTCTCCAACCCTGATTTATTTACTGTCTCCATAGTAAATCCTTGTCTAGAATGTTATGTTGCCAGAATGTCGTATTGCTAGAATTCTTCAGTGCATAGCCTTTGAGACAGGCTTTTCTTCTTTTGTTTGTAGTTAAGGTCCTTCATTGCTCTTTGCATAACTTCATAGTACACTTCTTTTAGGGCCAAGTTATATGCCACTGTATGACTGTTTCATACTTTATTTTTCACCTGCTGAAAGGCCCCAAGGTTTTGGCAATTACTAGCAAAGCTTATGCCAGGATGTTTCACAGAGGCAAAAAGAGTAGATCCCAAACCACACTGGGAAGAGGATGATTCCTCTACACCATCAGCCAGTGTGCAGGATTGAGAGTATCAGACTATAAAAAAATCATGTATAGCTTGCATAAAACAATGTGATTAGAAAACAAAGAAAAGAAAAGTAGAGATATGGGTATGCACATAGAAGATACATGTTATTCAATTCTGATTGTTAATGACATTTGCCTTTGACGGCAAGCAATGTAAAAAGAAATGGAAGGGCATACACCAAAAACAAATATCTTCAAGTATTTGATCATATACATGTGCTTATGTAAGTTAACAGACTGTGTCTTTCAAGATCTCAAATAGAAAGAGGTACCAAATAAGGGATATTGACAGTCTCAGTTCTGAGTAAAGAGCCTAAATATGGCAATTGCTCTTTTGAAGTATTTGGATTAGAACAGCAGAGGAAAGAAAGGAGACTGAGGTGTATATGACCTAGGAGAGCGATTGTGTTACCATGAAGAGCCTTGGCTATGTCTAGGGCTAAAGGGAAAGATGGGACTTCAAACCTACAGAGGTGCAAAGCTCAGAAAGACCTTCTCTTATGAAAGGGGTCTCTCTCTCTCTCTCCCTCTCTCTCTCTCTCTCTCTCTCTCTCTCTCTCCCTCTCCCTCTGGGACTCTCTCTCTCTCTCTCCCTCTGGGACTGAGGAAGGGAGAGAAGAGAGGGTACAAAGTGTTGATGCATGCAGAAACCTTCCCTTCTCCTCCTCTCTAAACTGTGAGCCAGGTCACGTTGGCATGAGTTTGACAGTGACTGAAGAGGAGAGGAGAGCTGCTGAAGTTAGTAAGTGAGACGCGATGTGACAGACTTGGTCAGGAGAGTAGCAGCCAGGGCAGGGAAGCCAAGCCAATTGCAAAAGGTCTTCCAGCATTGTGTTAGTTTGTTTTGTTTTGTTTTCTTCTATCATTCTAGTCTCTGTGCTCTGAGCTAAATCTTTCTAGAAACAGGTGAGAGCTACATGGTACTTAAAGCAGCCTAGAATTTAACCAGCAGAGTTCTGAACCATTAATAAATGTCTATGTTTAGAAGTCTTGGAGGAAGAAGCGGTATCCAGCAGCTGATTGTATTGTATAGCAGAGGCTACAAGGCCTCTTATATCAGGTTAGTTTGAGGTCTTAAACACGATCGTCATCAAGATTGGGAAATGATTAAACACTTGGAATGAATTTACTCAGCTTTTCTAACAACATATACTGAAAGTTTGATTTTATTTGGCAGATGTTAATGAATGTCAAGAATCCAGCCCCTGTCACCAGCGCTGTTTCAATGTCATAGGAAGTTTCCATTGTGGATGTGATGCTGGCTATCAACTCAAAGGCAGAAAATGCATTGGTAAGATACTTGCTTTGAAATCACAGTGATGACATCAGTGTAACTCTGGGAGAGTGAGGGGAGAGAGAGTGAGAGTACATATGTGTGCACATGGGCAGAGTCTAGAGGAGGACATCAATGACCGGGCATATCATGCTCCACCTTCTTCTTTTGAGACAGCATCTATCACTGAAACTGGAATTCCCACTGTTTTTTAGCCAAACAAGGCAACCAGCAAGCCCCAGACATTCTCCTGTCTATACCTTCCTCCAGTACTGAGGTTATAGGTACACATGCAGTCACACCCAGGTTCTTACATGGGTCCTGGATATTCAACCTCCAATCCATATGCTTGTGTAGCAAGCACTCTGACCCACTGAGCCATCTCTCCCGACTCCTCTAATTTTTCAGTGATGAGTTGTGTAAATGTACATGCTGTGTCCTGGAATTTATCTAAATCCAGGCTACCTGCCATGCCCATGCTTGTAATCTGTTCAAAAAGAAAATCAAATGGTATTTTATAAATGCCCTGCTCCGAGCCTGAAAAGTAATACCACTAGGGTCTTACAACATAATATATGAAATACATTCATATGTGTGTAAGAATATATGCATATATATAAGTATACACATTAAGTTTATATATAAATGTGTATGTATGTATACACATTAAGTTTATATCATATATATCACATTTTTTGTAGGAACAGTAAAAAGCCTGACTACCACCCCTATGAAACAATACTTTCTCATTCTGATTTAAAGGAAAATAAATTAATATACCTTGTTAGACTTAAGCACTTTTACCATATACAGCAATTGTACTATACACATGTATATTGATTTATAATTACCTAAAAATCTTAAGCAATCTTTCTTCTAGAGAAGTGGAATCCATCATTTACTTTGTCTGTATTTACCCTTGTTCTCTTATCAAGATGTGAACGAATGTAGGCAGAATGTGTGCAGACCAGACCAGCACTGTAAGAACACCCGTGGTGGCTATAAGTGCATTGATCTTTGTCCAAATGGAATGACCAAGGCTGAAAATGGGACCTGTGTTGGTGAGTGCCATGCTATTTCTTTGATAGAGAACTCTTTAACAGCAACAAGCTAGGGGAAGCTTCTATTCTTTTTTTTTATTTTAGTTCAAATTAGGAACATGCTTGCTTCACATGTCGATCCCTCCCCTCCCCTCCCCCCAACTCTCCCCCCCAGACTCCCCACCTGTCCCCCACCCCATCCACCCTCCACTTCCCAGACAGGGTGGGGCCCTCAAGGGGGCTCCCCAAAGTCCACCACATCATCCTGGGCCAGGCCTAGGTCCTCCCCCTTGTGTCCAGGCCAAGAGTGCATCCCTTCACGTGGGATGGGTTCTCAAAGTCCCTTCTTACAACAGGGAAAAATACTAATCCACTACCAGGGACCCCTTAGAATTTGGAGGCCTCCTCATTGACATCCATGTTCAGGGGTCTGGATCAGTCCCATGCTGGCCTCCCAGACAGCAGTCTGGGGTCGATGTGTTCCCCCTTGTTCAGGCCAGCTGATTCTGTGGGTTTCACCAGCCTGGTACCGACACCTTTAATCTTCATTCTCCCTCTCTGCAACTAAGTTCTAGAGTTCAGTTCAGTGTATATCTGTGGGTGTCTGGGAGGCTTCTATTTTTTAAGATGATGGTGTGGACTGATTTTAAGAAAAAAACAATCCCCTTTCCATCATTTCCACTAAGTCCTGGCATGTTTGTGCTCCAGAACCCCAATTTCATGGCATACAAGGAAATGGAAGCCCATTACACAGACTTGTGACCATTTGCACTCTCATCCATCATACATTTTTTACAAAGTTTAATATCTACATGGATTAGTATTAACTCATGCCATTTGTAACTTGAAATTTAGCATATCTGCTTAGAATTGCTCAACAAGGTCAAGAAAAAATATGTTTGTAGACACTTATTTTAAAATGTAATTATTCTAGAATTACTTTAAATATTAAATCAAGGAGAAGAAAATGAATAAATTCTATTTACCTCAACTTTATTCCTTGTCATCTATTCCATACTGGCTTACAGAATCATCAGATGTCACTGATTTGCAACTTAGAATATAAAATAACATATTTCTTCTAAGTTTAGTCTTTGTTGATTTATTCTGTACCAACCTACATGAATTGGTAGAACTAAAATCTGCAGCAATTAATAAAAACCAAGGGTTGAGGAAAATGGATTAGCAGATAGACTCCTGTAACTGAGCCAGACCACCTGAATTCAATCTTGGGAACTCACATTGTGGAAGGAGAGACCTGACTCTCAGAACTTTTCCTCTGACTTCCACATGTGTGGTAGCATGTGACTGCCCTCCATACATACAATAAGTAAATATAATAATAAATAAAAACAAAGACTTCATTTGGCTTACTCTCTTACCAAAACTAGGTGGGGGAGAACTATATAATACAAGATAAAAATGAAAAACACCATAAAACAGACAAATAAAACTGAGCAGTGCCTAAGAGGGCAATCATGTGATCATATGTAAGATCATATGTAAGACTATCAAAACCATCATGGAAATGATCGAATTAAATTTAAATTTGACTGGACTGTTAACTTTTTCGATGGTAGGAAAGAGAAGGCAAGAAAGTCCTGTACTCACAAGAACTACCTAGACATTGAATACTGACCACTTGTTGATAAATTGAGGTGTGTGAAGGGTTTGTATACCCAAGAAATTCTAGGGGCAAGTATTGGACTATCACCTTTCAAATACTTTGTAGATCCAACACTATGCATATAGCTAGCTAATTTCCTTAAGTGGAATAGCAGCTAACTCTGAACATTGCCTTCCATAGCATCAAGAGGAGTTTGTTTTAAAGAATAGTGACTCTATAATTAGGTCTAAGATGATTAGAAAAGACGTGAACTGAAATATCAGAATAAGAAGTGACAGCAGAAATCCTGCTCAGTGAGAATGTAAATGGAGAAATCTATGACTTCAATTGAAGGTTTCAGAACAGCCCAGCTGCAAAAACAACTTAAAGCCTACTGATAGGAGCAGCCATGATTGAGTCTGAGGGAATGCTGTTGCTATAAATCAGAGAGTCAGGGCAAGCGTGGAGCATGCTGTCTTCCCAGTGCAGCCCAGAGAGGAAGCGGAGGTGTCCATCTAGCAGCTGCAGCTTCAGAACAGGGGACCTGAAGCCTTGTCACACTATGGCTCCAAATCTGTCTACAACTTGACCTTGAGGACAAATAAGATGGCCAAAGGAACTGAAGTACAGAGAAGAAGCAAAACCAAAACCGGGGCGGGGCGGGGGGTGGAGGGGGGTAGTGCTGAGAGTTGGACCCAGGTTTACTGACTCCCAAGTCCTAAGTCCTAATTTAACATAATCTCAATGATACAGAGAGAAACACAACCTTTGACAATCAGCAGAATGTGAGTTTTAAAGTGTCATGACTTGACCTTTGAAGAAGAAATGTTGCTTTTTTTTTATTGTCTCCGTGTCTGTAGACATTGATGAGTGCAAAGATGGGACCCATCAGTGCAGATATAATCAAATATGTGAGAACACGAGAGGCAGCTACCGGTGTGCATGCCCCAGGGGTTATCGGTCTCAAGGAGTTGGAAGACCCTGTATTGGTAAGTTAACAAAAACACTTCCAGAGTAATACAGGCCCTACCAGACATGTATGGGTATGCTCTCTTGCTCCACCTAGTGGATGTATAAGTTGGCTAAGTAAGTTGTGACAAAGTCTGGTTACTACCTCAGAGACTTCACATTGAATTCAGTTTATATTGGCATTTCAAGTAATATTATGGCCATTTTCTTGAGTGCTTCCTAAGTATGCGTATATCAAAGTATGCTTCCAATATAATAGCCATGGCAACTTGATTCTCAGGATTATCTTGTTGCTTCTCTATGCACGTGACATAAATGTTTACATAGATAAATTTTATTCAGTAGGAAATTCATATAAATTTATATGTAGTATGAAAGTTTAAGCATAAAATAATAAAACATGAACATAATTGAAGTGAACTGGTAATTATTAGATTGTCTATAATATTTAGTGCCTACTGAATGCCATCCACTGAACTAAAAATATCTCATTCAGTTCTTCCAATTGCCTGTTTGTTCCCATCTGAGTCATAATGGACTACACAGTAAGACAAATAGTGGGTAATGTCTATAGGAAGATAACCATGGGCTGGGGAGATGGCTCAGTGGGTAGGAGCTCTTGCTTGTGCAAGCCTGGAAGCCTGAGTTTGAATCCCCAGCACCCACATTATAATGAAAAAGAAAGAAAAGAAAACCAACTTGCACATGGCCTTGTTTGCCTATAACCTTAGTATTGGGGAACAAAAACAGGTGAATGCCAGGAGTTAACTAGACAGCCAGTCTACCCAAAACCATGAGCTTTAAAATTCTCAGATCATAAAGCAGAGAGTAATAGAGGTAGACACTATACACCCCTTTCTGTCTTTCACATGTGCACACACACACACACACACACACAGAATAACCATGTACTTTTTAAAAATTAGTGTATGTGTAATCAAGAAACTGAACTATTCAATCATTCCTCATGAGATTATTTAAGTGCAGTAAAAAGCTATATAGACTTTTAAATAATGGGGTTATATAGACTTTTAAATAATGGGGTTTTGTTATGTTTTTGGCTTTCATGATCTGTTTTTAAAATTGGTTGCCTTGTTTTTCTATTAAACAATTTATATCAAATTCCTCTATAGAAGCTCAATTAGTTTTGTTTTTATATTGCTTCTAGCATAGGACTTTGCATATAGCAAATGCTCGTGCCGGCATCATCTTTATAAAATATTGTATTAACAGGAGACGTGTATAACACATCATTTTATTCTTCTATTTAGATATTATTGCTTACATTATGCAGCATATAATGTCTGTCTTGATCTTGTAATTGGATTTTCTGAGTAGCCCTTACAGTGATGTATGGCGTGAGATGCTTATTTGTTCAGGACTTGGCTCAATAGTTGCAAATCTAACATTGGATGTTGGCATAAAGAAAGGTCATTACCCTGAAGAGTTTTAAATGTTCATTTTAACTTTTGCTTTCTAGAATGGGTTTTCAAACAAGTTATTATTTTTGTTTTAAACATTTTCCAATATTTTCCTGCCATCGCAGTAATGGATTAAAGAATTTCGTTTTGAGCCCTGATTTTCATGTGGCTTTTCAATATTCAGAATGAGTTGCAAAGAAACTTCATTTGTTGACACAAAAGTAAAAAGAAAAAGGTTTCAAAATTTTCAAAAATATGACGAGTTTTTATCTTAGTAAAATGCGATTCTATGACTTGGTTCCCTTAGTCTCCGGGAGGAAAATGAGCTTGGCTTAACGAATAAATTAAAATTAGTGATTCAAAACAGAAAAACTTCAAGCTTTTAGTTATGCCAGTATCCATACATCTGAAAGTCGTAACTGCAGGAAGACTGGATGCGCTAATGAAGATGGTTTCTCTGTACTCAAGACACAGTTCTTTATATGACACTTCTTGTTTCTACTGAGCCCAGACTTGACTCCAGGCATCAATACTCGTTGCTTCTTTATTTCAAGCAGAGTTTACTGAGTACATAATTTGTTCTGGGTGGTGTTCTTGGTTGTGGGAAGTTAACACTAAACACTGTAGAGCAGGTGTCTGTCCTCGTAGTGTTTACCTTTCATGGGAAGAAAGGGACTTCCAGGATAAATGTGAGTACAATTTCAGATTGTGGTAAACAATCTAAGAAAATCAAACAGAACCAGGGAAAGGGGGTTGCAGGAAAGAATGAGTGGCACCTCACTTGAGAATGGGGTCAAGAGGCAGCCAGTATGTGAAGGTCCATTTTCTAAAGAGAAAATAGGTCACAGCTCTGCAGATGGATTCACATTGGTCACACGCAGAGGTGGCCACAGGACCTGGGCTATTGGAGCACAACTGGGCAGAAGACAGAGGCTAGAGCAAAGACCTTAGATTTTCTTCAAACTGTAATGGAAAGACAAGAAGAGGTGTGGTGTGGGGCAATTTTCATTTGGAAATGAGCCCTCTTGCCACTAGGCTGGGAACCAGTTATGAGGGCCTGGATCAGTGTGGAAAGACAAATCTCGCTTATATAAGAAAATAAATAAATGAATATACATATCTTCATAGATTCATAAAACTAGACCTAAACACAGGAGTGCTTCCCACAGTGCCAACCAGTCAGGAAAGCTAGAAATTTATCAGAAGGATCTGTTAGTCAAAAGAGAAGCAAAGGCTAGAGAGATGGCTCAGCAGTTAAGAGCACTTACCCCTCTTCTAGAGGAGTCAAGTTCAGTTCCCAGCATCCATATCAAGCAGCTGGCAAATGCCTGCAGCTCCAGCTCCAGGGGGCCTATACCTCTTCTGGCCTCTGAGGGCACCCACAAACATATGGAAGATACACATGTATAAAATTAACAACAAAATAAATCTTTTTGAAAAAGAGAAAGTTTGATGTATACATATATATCATTTTATTAGGACATACACAGAAACATTTAAGTAATTTTTGTTTCATTAAAATTACACTAATTTTGATTCCATTCTTTTTGTGTCTGTACTCTCAAAGGAAGGTGAAACATTGTTAACATTTTAGCATGTCCTTACCTAGTTTAATTCAGAAAGCTGAGTGTGGGGTTTATAATATTTCCATAATGAAATCCATTGTTGAATTGCTAGCCTAAAATAAGATTAAATGTGTAAATGATAGTCTTTCATGCTACATATAAAGATGTCAGCTTAGCCCAAACTGATACATATCCAAGCTTGGTTTTACTTTGAAGTCAAGGGGACAAGGCTGAAACAGCCTACTGGGTCTTATGGCTATGACAGTAAAGGAAAGGCAAGATGGAATCCCAGCACTAGTGTCTAGCTTCTTTGGCCATCTGCTAGAATATGGATGTTTAAATAAAATGTGTACATTTGAAACAATGCATAGGAAGAGGCACAGATTCTAAGTATTCGTAACTAAGTGATTAAAGCCTTGGCACTATTGTTGAGAGTAATATGATGTCTTTAGTTTGTTTCACAGACTGATGGTTTTGTGTGTATATATGCTTTCTTTTCTCTCTTTTATGTATCATGGCACACGAGCAGACATTAATGAATGTGAGCAAGTACCTAAACCTTGTGCACATCAGTGCTCCAACACCCCTGGCAGCTTCAAGTGTATCTGTCCACCAGGACAACATTTGTTAGGGGATGGGAAATCTTGCGCTGGATTGGAGAGGCTGTCGAATTATGGCACTCAATACAGTAGCTATAACCTTGCCCGGTCCTCCCCTGTGAGAAGTGACTATCAAGCTCCACACCATTACAGACAGCACTCCCAGATCTTCAGCTCCTACTCAGAGTATAGAAACAGCAGAGCATCTTTCTCCAGGAATAGAAGGACTATTAGGAAAACTTGTCCTGAAGGCTCTGAGGCAAACCATGAAACGTGTGTAGGTAAATGTCAGCCATATTGCATTTCCTTTCTGTGAGCTCACTTCTTGTCCGGAGTCTAAGCGTGTCTGTAGCACCTGTGTTTGGTGCACTGAACTACATCTGATCTCAAGTCTGGACTGACTCAAAGTTTTTAGACATTTATTCTGGCAACTTAAGATGATTACAAGCTCTATTTAATTAAATGATGTATTTGCATGTGTGCATTCTCATAATCTTTTGTGTTATATTAAATTTCTCTTTCTGATCCCTCTCGAAACATGTTACTGAATTAAATTCCTACAGAGATATAAATGTCAGTGTTGTTCATAATGTGAGTTTTTAGGAAGATGCACATATTGTCACATAATTTGAAGCTATTGCATCATAGGTTTGTTTGATGCAAAATCAGTGGCTTAGAAGTGAGAGTTTAGTGACTGTCAGCTGTTCTACATAACAACCAACATCCTATTGGCTGTTGTCACTAGGCTCACCATGGAATGCCTTAATTAGATTACTTTGGATGTTTATGAATGGAAAGATAATGTGAGGCAGAGCAAGAGTTGTTTACAGTGCTCCAAAATATGTGGCTTAGTATCCTTATCTAAGCTCACAAGCCAGTAACTTAATTTTACAAAAATTAACTGTAATTTCCCTGTAACAAAAATGAGACCTTATTTTTAGCTAAGTTGTAAATATTACCATCTGCCGTATATTTAACTTGAGTTTCGGTAGGTATCTACAGTTTGTGTGTCAATGAGCTAGACCTCAAGAAGGATTAGCAAGTAGCAGTTAGCCCCACTATTTTGTTAGATTGCAAAAGAAAGCAAACAGGAAAAGGAGGAGGCAAGGAAGAAATCCTGTTAAAATTCAAAGACCGTTAGACCAGAGCATTCATCCTTGCAGCGCTCTTGGAAAACCGTTAGACTATCTCATCCTTACAGCTCTCTCGGAAGACCATTAGACTGTCTCATCCATACAGCTTTCTCGGAAGACCGTTAGACTGTCTCATCCTTACAGCTCTCTTTATGTGTTCTACACATTGCTTATCCCTAGCCACATGCACTTTCTGTTTAAACTTTTTAATGTTTTAAGGTTTTCTTCTCCTTCTGACTTGGTTTTTTTTTTCATTTCTTTTTCTATTTTTCTCCATCTCATTATCTTTTCTGACATGTTTCCCTGGTCAACTTTAGGTGGACCCAGATTCTCCTATTGCCTGGGCTGGGTTTAGCTATATTCTCCAGACCCTCTGAAAATCTGAGCTTCATACTCTGTTATTGCATTTGTATTTTTCCAATGTTTTTGTTTCTAGTTATCCTGGTGTACATAAAATGTATTGTTATGGTTATATGAATTTTATTCAGCGGTGAGCTTTCCAGAACTGTGACATATGCTTCAAACTTTAATGCATTTATTAACAATGCCCTACATTTATTTGGTCCATGTGGACAGACACCACCCAGCTACTAATTCTCTGCATCCCACATAATTCTGGGTGTTTGGCAGCTCTCTATGCCTACAGTTTTGATCATACTCTTCACTAGCCAAACTTTTCACTCTTCATTTAGTGACACATTATCTTTCAGAGTGTCTTCTGAACAGTTATTCTTACTGAGACTCTAGCCCGCCATTTTTGTCTTCATTTTGGACAAACTCTCTTTTTCTCTTTTATTTTTATTCTCTTTCCTCAAAGTCACTGCTCATGCCTATGCTGTAAATGAATTAAACCACACCTTCACATCATGCATCACTTGATTGCCATGCTCTAACATCTGAAGGCAAACCACAGAAAGGTTCTCATACTAACAATCTAACTCCCTTCTTTCCTTCATTGCCTATAGCTGAAGCTCCATCATATAGAGTCTAGTAACCCAATTCCCTCCTTTCCATCACTGCCTATAGCTAAATTATGCTGAGTCTAATGAAGTTTTTCTTTTTTGGTGTTTGTATTACACTCATATCATGTACATCAAAATTATCTTCCTTTGATAAGCATACATTGTTCAAAACTATTCTAGAGTAAATATATCAGTCATGAAAAATCTAAAGTTAGCTTTTATAACTCAATAACCTATGGATCTTTCCTTTTATTTGGGGAGACCATGAGGAGGATTTGATATTTCTTAAAATAGCGTGGACATTTTATTGGGGCTAATAAAGATATTCACACTGAGGTTGCAGACAGCTCTGGAATCATCTAACAAAAGCAACTTACAACAAACACAGAGCCTTTAATTAACCATCTGGGATCGACAAGTTACAGAAGATTAAGTTGACTCTGTGGAATCTTGTGATATTTGAGCAAAATTTAGCTTTTAAAGAATTGTTCCCAGGGCGTAACAGAAATAATGAACTTTGCTTCAGTTCTGAAAGCAGAAGTCACACTTGGCCATTTTAAAATTCATATGTTGTGAAGCTCCATGTTAACGACTTCCAGTTCAAAACCATTGAATTTCTGTTGTTGTTTTAGATTAAAGCAAATATTTAAAGAGGAAAGACAAAAATAGCTCACTCAAATTATGAAATGAATACTTTGGTTGGCTAAAATTATGCACAAACATGGAAAGTGACTATTTGCTGGATATGGATCATTAACAGATTCTGAATCATCACAATTACATTTTCAGCATGTACAAAGCCCACAGCAAGAACAGATCCATTTGCTCTGAGACATCTCCCAGGCCTCACTTTGTCTTCTCTTTATTCCTATCCTTCTGCACTCCTGTTCCTACCTCCTGCCATATTCTTCAGTGTTGCATTGGGTAGTGGACACTCAGGGACCATGAGAGAGATGATCCACCAAACAAATCGCAACTGGAATACAAAAACAAATGTTGAGTTAGAATTATCATCTACTCTCACTGTGCTTTTAATTTTGTGTGATTTTTTTCACTTTAATGATAGCTGGCACCTCCCTTGTGGTTTATAAAAAGTTTTTTCACTTACTACAGTGTAGGAATCTTCCAACAAACCCGTGAAGCCAAATACATGGTCTCCATGTTACCTTTTGGCAGAAGAATTGACTGAGATCTTGAGACGTTAAAGGGGCTACCTAACTTAGCACAGCTATAGACATGTAATCACCACTAACACTTGGACATTATATAAGGAGACTGAGAACTATTTCTCACAAATATGGAAACATTTCACTTGAACATATCTGCATATGGGAAGCTATGTTTAAAAGTTGTAGGGAGAAGATACAGAGAGACTGACATCTAAAGTTTACATGAAATAAAAACAGGGGCTGGAGAGATGGTTATGGGTGCTGGCTGCTCTTCCAAAGGAGCTGGGTTTGATTCCCAGGATCCACACAGCAGTTCAAAATAGTTTGTAACTCCTGTCCCAGGGTACCCAGTACCCTTTCTGGCCTCGATATGCAGTGCACAGCCATGATACACAGACACACATGTAGGCAAAACACTCATGCACACAAAAAAATAATAAAATAATGCTTTTTAAATGGATATCTTTTTCCATTTAATATCAAAAGAAACTTCCATATAAATTTCTAGCACAAGGTTAGTTCTTTGGTGGTTTAGGATCTTATACAAATCTGTCACCCCTGTCATCTTAATGCAATTTAACAACACACAAAAAATAAAATATGGCAAAGTTGAGCCTTCAGCTCATATATGCACATGTAAGGTATAACATAGTATGGTGCATTTTGTAACAAATTTAATATTTATATCACTAAAAACAGATTTTGTATAACAGCTCTAAGCATTTTTAAAAAGCATGGATGTAAAATCAGCAGGAAACTAATCTTATGTCAGCCACGTGTATTGATGGCTCTGTCACAGACTCTGCATACATTTGGCATGATTATACATTCTGTTTTCTTTCTGAACAGATATTGATGAATGTCAAAACAGAGACACTTGCCAACATGAATGTAAAAATACCATCGGAAGTTACCAGTGTGTCTGTCCACCAGGTTATCGACTCATGCTCAACGGGAAAACATGCCAAGGTGAGAAGAGGCTAGAATGTTCATTGCTCCAGTCTGACATTAAAAAGCAATGGTGGAAAACATGAAGATTTTGCAATTAATTATTTCCCTGGCTGTTCCTTTTCTTCTGGACTCATTGGTCAGACGTGTGTCTACACAGTACTTTCACAAGTAGGAAAAGCAAGAGATAGGTGGCTCAGCAAAGGAAAATAATCAGGACACTTACTTGGTGTGGTCTTCCTTGAAGAATCATTAACCCTGTTCATAGTAAAGATTTTTCTATCTTAAAGGGAACACATCTTCTCAAAAGGCTTTTTTTTCACCATTTAGCTAAGGTGGAAGGAAAATGAGAAGAGTAATTAGTATATTGACTATAAGGTGAGGGACCACCATGTATTTTCTCTCATTGGATTTATTTCTAGGATGATCGGTAGAGAAATGGTAATAATCTCTTCAGTCTTTGAGCCTACAAATGTAGACTCACAATCATATATTAGTTCTGATGTGGGTAAAAGATGAAAACAAATGACTCAGTGGTTGTTCCCTTTAAGAGCTTACATTCTAATGCAGACAAATATAAATAAACCAAAATACTAATTTATAGGTTCCCTGTGAGGTCTGGGCAAAGCATAGTGAATATAGGAAATAACAATCACCAGATTTCCCTGTTTTGTGTGAGAAACATGAAAATAGAATAGTACTTTTGTGGTTTATTATTTGTAATATATACTTAGATAAAAAGAAATGGCCTCGTACCCTCTTCTGAGAACCTCCCTCAATCTTATGAACAAAATCCAAGCATGATGTATGTTTCTGAATTTTATTAAGTTCTGTCATATATAAACTATGTCCTTTTGAAAGGTATACCTATAAAATCTTTAAGAGTATTTTGTCAGTAGCAATAAAATTGAGATTGAATTTTCCCTTCTCAACTTGACAAAAGACTTGCTCGGAATGCAGTTGCTAGGAGACGCACTCTGGAAACCAGGACCTGCAGGGAGGATGTCTTTACCTGATGTACCAAGAGCCATTCCCTTCTCTACTGTTCATGCTGTCTGAAGTTCCCCATTTAGGTTATTGGGGCTGGAGAAGAAGTATGAACTCAGTAGAGCTTTCAGTCTTATCCATCAATCACTGACCATTATTAAGAGCATGCCTTACACAGATAATGGTGTCAACAACTCCAATCCTGTATACAAATAAAACTACTTCTTCAGGTGACTATGTGAACTCCCAATATCCTAGTCTAGTCAACACCAACCCTCAGATTGTATATTCTCCAATGGCCTCTGATCTTTCCTGAGGTTCTGTGAACACTGCAGGCAGGGGCACTCAAGAGCAGGGTCCAGAAGTGCTGACTCTCCACACTCTAGAACTGACTCAACCCACACATCTTTTTAAAAGAACACCAGTGTGATAAGGTTTGGTGGCAAATGCCTTTTTGTCCCAGCACTCTGTAGGCAAAGGCAGGCAGATCACTGTGAGTTTAGGCCAGCCATAACTGCATAATGAAACCTTGCCTCAAAAAAAAAAAAAAATAACAAAAAAAAAACCACCAAGAGCAAATACCAAAGCATTTAGAATTATCAACTGAACCACAAACCCCTTAAGCAAAGTTAAAGGGATATGTGATACACTCATTAGAGAGATTTTTCTTGTCTTCTAAATCTTGACATGTTTTTTTTAATTGCCTTCATTTAGCTCAAAACATTTTTCAGTTTTCATTTGAGCTACAGAGTGGAAAATACTGTGAACAAATCAAAAACAGGTGTCAAGGAAGCGTTTGCGATATAAATGGGTTACATACTTTTGTGGTTTTAAAAAGACATGAGAGAAAACCTTTCTGCCTTTTAAAGAATTCTTTACTCTAAAGAATAGCTTGGGGTCTCTTAATAGCTTCAGAAAGTGTTTGAGGCATTTACAAGGAGCAAGAGGCTATTTTGCATCCGGGTAACTTTTTTTTTAAGCTTTATACAGTGGTAATGGCCTTGTCAGTAAGAGCTGGGAAATTACAGTGGACAGTATCACAGGGAACAAAGACAGAGAATCCTGTCAAAAGTGGAAGTCATCAGCTGTAAAATTGAAAACACAATACAAAAAGTGTGACCAATCACAGTTTGACTGAGAAGCAATGAGGGGAGACTAAAAGAACCTCAATCTGAAATTATGCATATGTACCACAAATATTTTGAAAAGAAAATTCAAATAGACTTTCATACATGAAAAAGAGTGCTTTGTTTGAAAACTATTAATAAAAGGATATGCTTTTTAAAAGAAAAAAATTAATATTATATCGACACTGCATTTAAAAGGAGTTCTGTCTTCTATGTCTTTTAACATAATACATGTTTATCGAGAGTCCAGGTTACTTATACTTTCCATAGTATAGATGTTCCAAGTATATTTATCATGAATTATTTTTTAATGTCAACATGTTATAATTATTATTTCCAAATCCAACATCTTTACAAATTTTGAGCCACAACATAATCTGTAAGAAAATTGAACATAAACTTAAATGTGGAATCTTTGGGGTGAGTTGCATAACCATTTGGAGGGAGAAGTAAAATCGTGAATTATTTTTAAAGTATCTAAAGCAATTGCTTAAATGCATAATATCTTTCCAGCTCACGATGTCATTCTTTACTTGTAGTAGGGATAATTCTATTATTGCCTCCACTTCAATTTCCCCTATAATGTTATTATGGTGTTTATTAGAAGCCAGATGTCATCACTCGGTCCATTATAGAAGACAAGAGAATCATTCCTCTAATTTTCCTTTGAGACAAGGTCTTATTGTATAGCACTGGCTGGCCTGGAACTCACAGAAGTCTGTCTCCCTTTGCCTCCTGAGGGCTGGGATTAAATGGGTGTGCCATCATGCCCAGCTTTACTTCTCTGTTTTTGTTTGTCCTTGTTGTTTTTTTGTTTGTTTTTTCCTTCCTTTTTTAAGGACAGTGAGGAGAATCATAGACCACAGATAAAGTAGGGTCACCTGCCTAATAGCATAATACTTACAAAGATTCCTGTCAAAATCAGACATTATTATGGACTCAACATAGACTCCAGTCCTGCAGGCCAATAAACATGTCTCACATTTGCTTGAAGCATCCAAAGACCTCTGCAAAATAAACGTTTAAGAGATGATATTAACTTTTGACTGTTTAGACTGAATGTACAATGTGGAAAAATATGAAAAATTCTCATGTTTAGGAAATAATTTGATAATTTTTTATGAATTTTAGTGTACAAAATAGCGGATTTCACTATGATGTTTTCATGAACGTATATCACTGTACCTTGCTCATATTTTCCCCTCAATATCTGCCCCGCCTCTTCCATTTCCTTCACTGATCCCCCCAATAATCCCCTAGTCTTTCATGTCAAACACATATATTTATAAGTTCTTATGCTTCTTTATTGACCCATACTAAACCAATGAAACTATGATACCAACAGTTCTTATCATACATACACTGTCCCCATAACACAATTCTTGTGGCTGCCACAGTCTACTAATGCCCATGCTTCTGTATCAGTTCAGTATACAAAGTTAGAAATAAAGGGAAATTTTGAAGTTGGGAAAAAATTTAAGAGAAATGAAGATAAGGCTAGCTGAATTTCTTTCACATTTTACTCAAGGTCTTTTTACTTTATCTTTAAGACAATATCATCTTGTCAAAGAGATAGAGCATGTCCATTGGATAAAAAAACATAATTAGAAATTGGTATGAGTGCTGAAATAGAAGTGAGATTTCTATTTCTATTCTTAAAATACACTAGGGTTTGTATTTTAAGAAGAGAGCAGAAAACACCTCATCTCATCAATGTCTGCACAGAGCAAATAACTAAAGTCAAGACTCTGATCACAGCTCATCTATCAAAACACCAGTTTTTACTTTACGACTACTACTATTAAATTGTAAATAATTAACAAACAATATGCATGTAATGAGACCAAAGAACCCATTATAATGCAAAAAAGCAAAGGGTAGATAATTCAAATTTGTTGGTGGCTGTACTTGACTAACTCAGTGCCTCTTGGAATTGCATCACTCTTTTCCTTTCTCTCTATAACACTGCTCCAAGAAGTTGAAGACTTTGGAAAGGCACTTCACAGCTTTAACCCCAGCCCAGGGAAAACGTCTTTATGCACTTAGCTGCTCTTGTGAGACAAAAGGAGAGTCACACAGGTCGGCACCTGAGCACCAATTCAGAGTCTCCCACATCATGGGAGAGCTCTGTGGAGTCATTTGGTTGTCATTCCTTCTGCACATGAGGACCTGCTTAGTTCCCTTAGAAGGACGGATGCTCTACATCCCATGCTCAGGCAGCTGACAAGGCCTGAAACCCTTAGCCTTCCCTCAAATGATGTCTGATGAACATCCCTATGCCTGTTACTTTCACTTAAATGGTGGAAAGGGGTATGGATGCTGTCCCCATTTAAGACACACCTGTGCTCCATATATTCTCACCAAAGGTTTGCAACTCAGATTTAACTCTCTTTATTAAAGGAAAATGACCACTATATATTTCATCAAAAATCTCCTCGTAGTCAAGCCCAGCCACATTGAATACCAGGAAAACTCGAAAGCCATTTTTTATTCAAACTGAAATCTAGTTTTAAATTGCTACAGCCATGGGTCTGTAGTCATGATTGTTTTTAAAGGCCTTGTGTCCATCGATATGCCATATTGCTGTATAGTATACTCATATTTTTGCTCTAGGCTTCATGGGGGTAAATGAAGTTCTCAGGCAGATTGATGTGGGGAAGGTGAACTTATGGGGAAAAATAATGTGGAAATCGATGACCTGACATGCTTGCCTGCCTTCACACTGGTGGAAATCCTCCTGTACCACCAGGCAGGGACAGCTTGCCACAGTGAGAAGATTAAACAAAAAAATAAATAAATAACTTCAGGATCTCAAAAATTTAAACACTCATTCAGAAATCTCTCTCCATCCCAGACCATACACCTCTTGTCCTCTGATGTTTAACTACAAATCCAAAATTAAGAATTATGGCACAAAAATGTTTTCAGAAAAGCTTGAAAGTTTCCTTCAGTTCTGTGTTACTTTAAACTTTTTTTTATTACATAAGTGTTTCCATTTAATAACTCTGTGAGGAAACCACACCAAAAAATGTCTTTTACTTGCATATTTCTGCCCTGTTTTTTTGCCGTTGCTCCAGGAACCATCCCCATGCCACACTGCTTGGGGTGGACCCCCGAAGTCAGAGCAGTTCAGTTCTCCTTGGTTTTCTACAGCTTGGGCTGTGGGGGCCATTTATTTGATTTTCGGGTTTTCTTTTTACAATTTATCTCTCTCTTTAAGATCTGACTTACCTAACAGTGTCCCACGAGTTTACAGCACGAATCCTTTAATTTTTACTGTCTTCGTCCCCTCCCTACAATTTGAACTTACAGCACAAGGATTGTTCGTACTATTTTTTTTTTCTATTTTATTTGTTCCAAACTTTCTCCCCCACCCCCAGCCCACCCCCCCAACCCCATCCACCCACTACTCCCCAGGCAGGGTAGGGCCCTCAACGGGAGCTCAGCAAAGTCCACCAAGTCTTCCTATGCTGATCCTGGGCCCTTCCCCATGTGTCCAGGGCCAGAGTGTAACTCTTCATATGGGATGGGCTCTCAAAGTCCCTTCTTGCACCAGGGAAAAATACTAATCCACTACCAGAGGCTCCCTGGAGTGCAGAGGCCTCCTTATTGACATCTATGTTCTGGGGTCTGGATCAGTCTTGTACAGGCCTCCTGGACAGCATCTGGGGTCGATGTGCTCTCCCTTGTTCAGGCCAACAGTTCCTGTGGGTTTCTCCATCCTAGTACAGACCCCTTCGTTCTTCATTCCTCCCTCTCTTCAACTAAATTCCCGATTTCGGCTCATTGTATATCTGTGGATGTCTGTCTCTGTTTCCATCAGCCACTGGGTGAGGGCTCTAGGATGGCATAAAGAGAAGTCATCAATCTCATTTTAGGGGGAGGGTTTTTAGGTTATCCTCTCCACCATTGCCTGGATTGTCAGATCGTGTCATCCTTGTAGGTCTCTGGAGATCTCCCTGGTTCCTGATCCCTTCTCGGGCCTACAGTGGCTCCCTCTGATATCGTTTCTCTCATCTTGCTCTCTTTCCTCTATTCTTCCCCCAACTCAATGTTTCTGCCCCTCCATTTCCTCTCCTCTTCTCCTCTTCTCTTGCTCTTATTGTAGCAGCTCCTTCCCCCCCCCACCCTCATGCCCCCAATTAGTTCGGGAGTTCATGCCACTTCCATTCCTGGGGACCATTTAACCCTTAGAGTCCTTCATGTTTCCTAGTTTCTTTGGTGAAGAGCATTATATACTGGTAGTCTTTTGTTCTATGTCTAAAATTCATATATCAGTGAGTACATACCTTGCTTGTCTTTTTGTGACTGGGTTACCTCACTCAGGATGGTTTCCTCTAGTTCCATCCATTTGCCTGCGAATTTCAAGATTCCATTGCTTTTTTCTGCTGAGTAGTACTCCATTGTATAAATGTACCACATTTTCTCAATCCATTCTTCAATAGAGGGGCATCTAGGTTGTTTCCAGGTTCTGGCTATTACAAACAATGCTGCTATGAACATGGTTGAACATATATCCTTGTTGTAAGTACATGCCCTATTTGGGTATATACCCAAGAGAGGAATGGCTGGATCTTGAGGTACACTGATTCCCATTTTTCTGAGCAACCTCCATACTGATTTCCAGAGTGGTCTTACAAGATCGCACTCCCACCAGCAATGGAGGAGTGTTCCTTTTTCTCCACATCCTCTCCAGCATAGATTGTCATTGGTGTTTTTTATTTTAGCCATTCTGACAGGCGTGAGATGGTATCTCAGAGTTGTTTTGAGTTGCATTTCTCTGATGGCCAATGATTTTGAGCACTTTCTTAAGTGTCTTTCAGCCATTTCAGATTCCTCTGTTGAGAATTCCCTATTTAGTTCTGCACCCCACTTTTTAATTTCGTTGTTTGGTGTTTTGGTGGCTAGCTTCTTGAGCTCCTTATATATTTTGGAAATCAGTCCTCTGTCAGATGTGGGATCGGTGAAGATCTTTTCCCATTCTGTGGGTGGTCGTTTTATCCTACTGACTGTTTCCTTTGCCTTGCAGAAGCTTCTCAGTTTCAGGAGGTCCCATTTATTAATTGCAGACCTCAATGTCTGTGCTTCTGGCGTAATGTTCAGGAAGTGGTCTCCTGTGCCAATTTGTTCAAGGGTAGTTCCCACTTTCTCTTCTAGAAGATTCAGTGTGGTTGGATTTATGCTGAGATCTTTGATCCATTTGCACTTAAGTTTTGTGCATGGTGACAGGTATGGATCTATCTGTAATTTTCTGCATGTCCGAATCCAATTGTACCAGCACCATTTGTTGAAGATGCTGTCTTTTTTCCATTGTATAGATTTAGCACCTTTGTCAAAAATAAGGTATCCATAGGTGCGTGGGTCGATATCAGGGTTTTCAATTCGATTCCATTGGTCTATCAGTCTATTTTTGTGCCAATACCAAGCTGTTTTCAGAACTATGGCTCTATAGTAGAGCTTGAAGTCGGGGATGGTGATGCCTCCAGAAGATCCTTTATTGTAAAGAGTTGTTTTGGCTATCCTGGGCTTTTTATTTTTCCATATAAAGTTGAGTATTGTTCTTTCAATGTCTGTGAAAAACTGTGTTGGGATTTTGATGGGGATTGCATTGAATCTGTAGATTGCTTTTGGCAGGATTGCCATTTTTACTATGTTAATTCTACCTATCCATGAGCATGGGAGATCTTTCCATTTTCTGGTATCTTCTTTAATTTCTTTCTTTAAAGTCTCAAAGTTCTTATTGTACAGGTCTTTCACTTTTTTGGTTAGTGTTACCCCCAGGTATTTTATGTTGCTTGTGGATATTGTGAAAGGTGATGTTTCCCTGATTTCTTTCTCATTGGATTTATCATCTGTATATAGTAGGGCTACTGATTTTTTTGAGTTAATTTTGTATCCTGCTACTTGCTGAAGGTGTTTATCAGCTGTAGGAGTTTCCTGGTAGAGTTTTTCGGGTCACTAATGTAGACTATCATGTCATCTGCAAATAGTGAAAGTTTTACTTCATCCTTTCCAATTTGTATCCCTTTGATCCCCTTTTCTTGTCTTATTGCTATAGCCAGAACTTCAAGTACAATATTGAAGAGATATGGAGAGAGTGGACAGCCTTGTCTTGTTCCTGATTTTAGAGGAAACGCTTTGAGTTTCTCTCCATTTACTTTGATGTTGGCTATTGGTTTGGTATATATTGCCTTGATCATGTTTAGATATGTTCCTGTTATTCCTGTTCTCTCCAAGATCTTTATCATGAAGGGATGTTGGATTTTGTCAAAGGCTTTTTCAGCATCTAGTGAGATGATCATGTGGTTTTTCTTTTTCAGTTTGTTTATATAGTGGATTACATTGATGGATTTTCGTATGTTGAACCATCCTTGCATCCCTGGGATAAAGCCTACTTGATCATGGTGGATGATTTTTCTGATATGTTCTTGTATTCGGTTGGCCAATATTTTATTGAGTATTTTAGCATCGATGTTCATGAGGGATATCGGTCTGTAGTTCTCTTTCTTAGTCATATCTTTGTGAGGCTTGGGTATCAAAGTGATTGTAGCCTCATAGAAAGAGTTTGGCAATATCCCATCTGCTTCTATTGTGTGGAACAGTTTGAGGAGTACTGGAATTAGCTCTTGTTTGAATTTCTGGTAGAATTCTGCAGTGAAGCCATCTGGCCCTGGGCTTTTTTTGGTTGGGAGGCTTTTGATTACTGCTTCTATCTCATTAGGGGTTATAGTTCGATTTAAACTGTTTATCTGATCTTGATTTAATTTTGGTAAGTGATATTTATCCAGAAAGTTGTCCATTTCCTTTAGGTTTTCCAATTTTGTGGAATACAGGTTTTCAAAGTATGACCTAAAGATTCTCTGGATTTCCTCAGTGTCCGTTGTTATGTCTCCCTTTTCATTTCTGATTTTGTTAATTAGCATGCTCTCTCTCTGCCTTTTGGTTAGTTTGGCTAGAGGCTTTGTCTATCTTGTTGATCTTCTCAAAGAACCAACTCTTTGTTTCATTGATTCTTTGTACTGTTTTCCTAGTTTCTACTTTGTTGATTTCGGCTCTCAGGTTGATTATTTCCTGGCGTCTACTCCTCCTTGGTGAGTTTGCTTCCTCTTGCTCTAAAGCTTTCAGTTGTTCTGTCAATTCTCTAATGTGACTTTCCTCCAGTTTCTTCATGTGAGCACTTAGTGCTATGAACTTCCCTCTTAGCACTGCTTTCAGGGTGTCCCATAAGTTCGGGTATGTTGTGTCTACATTCTCATTAAATTCTAGGAAGTCTTTGATTTCTTTTTTTATTTCTTCCTCAACCAAGGAATGGTGCAATTGGGAGTTATTCATTTTCCACGTAAATGTAGGTTTTCTGCAATTCGTATTGCTGTTGAATTCTAGCTTTAATGCATGGTGGTCTGATAAGATACAGGGGGTTATTTCAATACTTTTGTACCTGTGGAGGTTTGCTTTGCTGCCAACTATGTGGTCAATTTTTGAGAAGGTTCCATGTGGCGCTGAGAAGAAGGTATATTCTTTTGTGTTTGGATGGAATGTCTATAGATATCTGTTAAACCCAGTTGTGTCATAACTTCTGTCAGATCCTTTGTTTCTTTTTTAAGTTTCTGTCTAGTAGTTCTGTCCAGTGGTATAAGGGGGGTGTTGAAGTCTCCTACTATAAGTGTGTGTGGTTTTATGTGTGGTTTGAGCTTTAGTAATGTTTCTTTTACAAAAGTGGATGCTTTTGTATTAGGGGCATAGATGTTCAGGATTGAGACTTCATCTTGATGGACTTTTCCTGTGATGAGTATGAAATGCCCTTCTTTATCTCTTTTGATTGCTTTCAGTTTAAAGTCTAATTTGTTAGATATTAGTATTGCTACCCCAGCTTGTTTCTTGAGCCCATTTGATTGGAAAATCTTTTCCCATCCTTTTACTCTGAGGTATCGCCTGTCTTTGAAGTTGAGGTGTGTTTCTTGTAAACAGCAGAAGGATGGATTCTGTCTTCGTATCCATTCTGTTAGCCTATATCTTTTTATGGGTAAGTTAAGACCATTGACATTCAGGGATATTAACGTCCATTGTTCATTGGTTCTTCTTAGTTTTGGATTTATTGTTGGTGGTATCATTGCGTGTGGATTTTGCCCTTCTGTTTCTTTTTGTGTTTGGTGAAATTCGATTAACTACTGACAGTGTTTTTGTGAGTGTAGTTATGTTCGTTGGGTTGGAGTTTTCCTTCCAGAGCCTTCTGTAGTGCTGGATTTGTTGATATGTATTGTTTAAATCTGTTTTTGTCGTGGAATATCTTGTTTTCTCCATCTATAGTGATTGAAAGTTTTGCTGGGTACAGTAGTCTGGGTTGACATCCATGCTCCCTTAGTGCTTGTAGGGTATCTATCCAAGACCTTCTGGCTTTCAGAGTTTCCATTGAGAAGTCGGGTGTGATTCTGATTGGTTTGCCTTTATATGTTACTTGGCCTTTTTCCTTTGCTGCTCTTAATATTTTCTCTTTATTCTGTAGATTTGGTGTTTTGATTATTATGTGTCGGGGGACTTCTTTTTGTGGTCCAGTCTGTTTGGTGTCCTGTAAGCTTCTTGTACTTTCATAGGCATATCCTTCTGTAGGTTGGGGAAGTTTTCTTCTATGATTTTGTTGAATATGTTTTCTGTACCTTTGAGCAGTATTTCTTCACCTTCTTCTACACCTATTATTCTTAGGTTTGGCCTTTTTACGGTGTCCCATATTTCCTGGATATTTTGTGTTAGGGTTTTGTTGGACTTGAGGTTCTCTTTGGTGGATGAATGTATATCCTCTAGCGAGTCTTCAGTGGCTGAGATTCTCTCTTCCATCTCTTGAATCCTGTTGGATACACTTACATCTTTAGTTCCTGATCGTTTATCCAACCTTTCCATTTCCAACATGGTCTCATTCTGTGTTTTCTTTATTGTGTGTATTTCAGCTTTCATGTTTTGAACTATTTCAAGAGCTTCCTTCACTTGCTTGGATGTTTTTTCTTGGCTTTCTTTAGATTCTTTAAGAGATTTATTTATTTCTTGAATTTTTTGGTTTGTCTTTTCCTCCAATTCATTTAATTTTTTGTTTGCTTTCTCTTCTATTTCTTTAAGGGATTTTCTTGTTTCCTCTTTAAAGGTCTCTATCAACTTGCTGAGATAATTTTTGAGGTCCATCTCATCTTCATGCTCTGTGTTGGGCTTTTCAGCTCTTGCTGGAGTGGAGTCCCTAGGTTCTGGTGGTGTCATGTTGGTCTTTGTGTTGTTGAGTGAAATCTTATTCTGTCTTCTCCCCATATCCTTTTAGTGGGTGCGGGTGGGTTCTCTCTATCTCCTCTTGTGGCCCAGTGGTGTGTGGGGGCTAGGAATTCGATGTCCACAACTCTAGATGATCTCGACGCTCCTGGTGGTCTCCTCGCTAGTTCCTAGTTTCTTGGTCGTTCGGCGGAATGGAAGAGTGGGGTGCTACCAGATTTGGGGCACAGGGAGCTCCTCCCTGCCTGGGCTTGTCTGGCCCAAGCCGGCAGGCACAGGCGGGGGTGGTGGGATGGGGGTGGTGGGGTGTTCTGGTCTGGGGCCGGGAGCGGGCAGGAGCTCACTCACCTAGTTCCAGGTCAGTCTGCGGCGGCGGAATGTAAGCGGATTGTTCGTACTATAAAAACAAAAATTCTTCACTTTGTAAAGTACTCACGTGTATCCCCCCTCTTTTTTTTTATGCTTCATCGCCGTTCACTTAAAATATTATTTGCTTGACAAACTCACATATGTTCTGCTTTTGGCATAGAAGAGACACATGAGTGCTCTTAAAAGCTGCCTTTTACTTTTGAAGCTCTTGTTTTTCTTTTGGCTTTTCACGTATATCTAAGAAACATGTTCTCAGAGCCATCAGGGACATAAATAGACTGGGAATCTTAGGGTGTGACAAATAAGCTCATTAGTGGACTAAGGCATGAGAGTTGTCTCTATATTCCAATGAAATACCAATGACTGCTCCAATAGCCCTTATTGACCCCAGCTAATAATGCCCTGTATCCTTGTGTGGTCTGTAGATGTAGATGAGTGCCTGGAGCAGAATGTGCGCTGTGGGCCGAATCGAATGTGTTTCAACATGAGAGGAAGCTACCAGTGCATTGACACACCCTGCCCGCCCAACTATCAACGGGATCCTGTTTTGGGGTATGTTTCACCTTCTTATCCCAGACATGCTTCTAGAAACCTTCTCTTTGACCAACACAAGCCTTGTCTACAGTCATGTTTAACTCATAGTAAATCAGTAACCGTGAGGGGACACAGGCTGACCATGTGTTCCTTTGTCTATAAATGGACAAGACATGAACTCATCAAGTAGATTTCAATTGCAAACCAAACCATCTCATTTGTGCCTGCCAACCCTTCCTGGATGAGATTTCCATGGTGAAGTCACAGTGCGGAGTCCAGGGCTCTCCCACAACAGCAGATGTTTTATGGGGTTCAGAGTCTGCCTTTCTTTTGAGAATTCCCCCATTTCCATTTGTACTGCCTCAAGCTGGTAAGTACTGTCAGAAGGTAGACTGATCAAGAAGTACCTTTTCTGTTGCAATGGTGACTCATCATACAGCAAGAGAAGGAGAGAAAAAAGATGAGTCAATAGTCTGCCCATTGATGATGTCTTCCTTACATTTCCTGGTGTCGGACAGTCTCCTTGGTTCTGGATAAACTTTTCTAATATTCCCCATGTTGTCCAGGTACTAAGGTAACTGGGATGCTTGAAAACAAGGGATAATGTTCATCTTAGATGGTCCCTTCTCATTGACAAATGCTCAAGTTACTATAGCATGGCCCAGTGTGTATTGCCCAGAACCTCCATAAAATTGTTTGTGAGTAATATCATAGGAATGGAAAAAAGAAAGAAAGAATTAAAGATATAGAGATTTACAATGTATCTAAAAAAAAAAACTATGAATAAAGACTCTATGTTTTCATAAAATAGTCCTTTGTGGGGTTTTATCCCTGTAGATTTCTATAAAAAAATAATTTAAATGTCATTATGACTCAGTGTAGGTTCTTAAAGGGGAAAATTGTTTTTAATATAAAATAATATGCAATAGAAGTTAAAAAGGAAATCACCCTCCCTAGAAATCCTAAGTGACCTCTAATTGTTCTGAGAAAAATAAACCAAATAAATAAATATTCTATTTCAATCTTCAACCAGCATTAGGATGAATGCTATAATTTGGCTTATAGTCTTCTCTCTAGGAAGCACTTGTTTCCAAGAATGTCAGATGCTTTTGTTTGTAAAACTGACTTTTCATTTTAAGGCCAGTGCTCTTTAGACCATGTTGGATCTGTGGTAGAGCATGTACTTAGTATGTACAAGGCCCTCATCCAATGGAAGCACCCACCAAAAAGGAATTAAAATATTCTTGCTTACTTCAGGAACTCCAACTTCTGTTTTTAATGGAGCAGGGGTATTGATGCTTGACTGTAGAGCAGGTTATTCTCTTAGCTACCTGGCATCTCTTTGGAGCTAGTGATCCAGGACATGGGAGAGCCACATTTTGTAAGTAAACAAATTGCTAAAAGTCATCATGGATTATGATTGCTTGTGCCATGTCTTATCCTGCTCCAAGGTGTATAACCATGTGCCTCTCGTTTATTTTCTAACCTTAGGTTCTGCCTTAAGAACTGTCCACCCAATGATTTGGAATGTACCTTGAGCCCATATGCCTTGGAATATAAACTTGTCTCTCTCCCATTTGGAATAGCTGCCAATCAAGATTTAATCCGGCTGGTTGCATACACACAGGATGGAGTGATGCATCCCAGGACAACGTTCCTCATGGTAGATGAGGAGCCAGCTGTTCCTTTTGCCTTAAGGGATGAAAATCTGAAAGGAGTAGTGTACACTACACGTCCACTACGAGAGGCAGAGACCTATCGCATGAAGGTTCGAGCTTTATCCTACAGTGCCAATGGGACCATTGAGTATCAGACTACATTCATAGTTTATATATCTGTGTCTGCCTATCCATACTAGGAAGTACTCCAGAACCTAGTCCAAATATTTAAATTGCATTAACCATGACAATCAAGGACCCCTACAGTTTACTATCTCTTGAACAGTTGCAATCTTGGCAACTTGAAAATGGTGCTGTACTCTGTTATCTGTGTGTTCCTCAGTACTGCTGAGGCATCTGTATAATCCCACTATGATCATGTATCTTCCAGTAAGGTCTAGTAGAGTCCTTAGTTATTTTCTTTATTTATTACACTGGAGCCTCCCAAAGATTATTCTGATCAGCTAACAGGACATATCGCTGATGTTGTATAGTAGCATAGTAGCTAAGATCATTTTCTTGGAAACAGTAAAAAAAAATTCAAATAGATTTTTGAGCATTTGGCTATTCTTAGAAGGGTAAAACCAGTTATTATGTGTTTTTGATAAAAGCTGATGACATAAGATTTTTAAAATATTGATTTTATACATCTCCTTTCAAGTTTTTTTTTAATTTTAAGGTTAAAAAAACAAACAGCACTATTTCTGAAATATAGTACAAATATAAGTTTGTTTGATCCTACATGGAGTTTACCATGATTAAATACTCAAGATACGTACCCAGTGGTTTCATGAAATCATCCAAATCTCTTGCTATGCTTTCAGAAAGTTACTTTCCCTTCAGACAATCACCCATGGCATGGGTTTTTGACATATCAATATAACCTTTTATTCACTCAGCTCCATAACTTTTACATTCCATATTTTTATCTTAAAACATATCAATAGAACAGATTTCTTGATTATTTGTAATCATATATGTTCAAGTTAACATGTTAAACGTCAATACACTGTACATGGTGGTAACAGACTCTGTAAGCAATTGTCAAGATGTATTCTATTTTTATGAAGTGTATATATTAACTTAGTGTGTATTGTCTATATAATATCTTGATGGACTCTTTTATAAAATTATTTTATAAAAAATTACAGTAAAATCAGCTTAAATAAAATTTTCACCTCTTTTTCTTAAGAACCTAAAATGTGTCTCCTTATAGATGGTATTAGTTTCTTCTCTGTTGCTGTGATAAAAAGACTCTGGGGAAAAAGAGTGAAGAGAGAAAGGGCTCGTTTGGGTTTATAGTTCTACAAGAAGAAAGTCCATAATGGCAAGGAGGATGTGGCAACATCAGGAAAGACATGGAAGCTAGTTGATCACATTACATTCACACTCAGAAGCAGAGAGAGAACAAGCTGGACCAGATCATAAAACCTCAAAGTGTTCCCTTGGTGACAGGTGCTGCCTAGGGATGCTGGAGGTGTTGGAGGTACTGGGAAGATAGGGGATGTTGGAGTGTGAGGGGTGGAAGTAATATATGGTGTGGGTGCTGGAGTAGACAGGCAAGGGAGAAGCAGGAAAGCAAGGTTTGGCCTCTCTGGAGTATAGATCCTCAAGGGCTATATTTAATGTGGGCTGGAAGTCACAGGAGTGTTCTAACCTTAGGCAATCCCAGCTGAGAGCTCAGATATCATGGCTAAAGGTGACAGTGATGCCATTAGGTAATTTAGTGGGGTCTTTTGACTCTGGGAAGGAGTTAGACAGTTCCATAACCTTCTGAGACAGTGTCACCAAAGAAGAACCAAGTGTTCAAACAGGTGAGTCTATGAGGGACATTTCACATGTGAATCACAACACAGTCATTATAAATACTAAAGTTTTAGGTCTAAAAATGAATGTGTAGGCATCACAACAGCCCAATATACATGGTATTGCCAGTCATATTTTACAGGACCTTGGGCACAGACAACTTATACAACTTAAGAGAACTCAGTGGCAGAAATGTCATTCTTTCTGTACCTGAGTAAAAGTCCTCCCTACCTCATACTTTCCCCATGCAGTACAGTCTCCTTATATCTCAGCTAATGGATAAATCCCTCAAAGAAACATGAGAAAACACAAACAAACAGTGGAAGTAAAAGAATAAAACAGGTAAAGACCTGAACATAGAAATAAAATCAATAAAGAAAACCCAAACTAAGGGAAATCTGGAAATGAAAAATTTAAGAACTCCAGAGGCAATCCTCACCAATAGAATACAACAGATAAAGAGAGAACCTCAGGCATTGAAGAAATGATTGGAGAAATAGATGCCTCAGTCAAAGAAAATGTTAAATCTATAAAAATCCTGGTACAAAACATCCAGGAAATCTAGGACACTGTGAAAAGACCATATCTAAGAATAATAAGAGTAGAGGAAAGAAAAGAAACCCAGGTCAAAGGCTCAGAAAATGTTTTCAACAAAGTCATAGAATAAAATTTCCCTAACCTTGAGAACCAGATACCTATCAAGGTACAAGAAGCATAAAAAACACCACAGAGACTAAAGCAGAAAGGAAAATCTCCTTTGTCCATAATTATCAAAACATTAAACCTACATAATAAACAATATTAAAGGCTTCAAGGAAAAAAGACCAAGTTGTAGCACAAATAATAAGACCCAGAGACAGATATTGGAGTTCAAGCTTCAAGCTGAAGATCAGAAGAATAAAAGAGTCAGCTACTAGCTCTTTACCTCTACCTCAAACTGCTCCCAACTTCACTGCTCCTCAGATTCACTCAGATTTCTATGCTCTCCTCGACGTGGCTAGAGACTAAATCTCCACATGAGACCCTTTGCTTTTTATACCTGCCCAGGGCTGGGATTGAAGGCATGCTGAGATCATCTTTGTATGAGCTGTTTCTCTTTTGGACTGGATCATTCTTGTGTAGATCTGGGTGTCCTTGTACTCACAGAGATCTATCTACTTCTTAATCCTGAGTTCCTGGATTAAAGGTGTGTACCAACACCACCTAGCTTCTATAGCTAACTAGTGTAGCTGCTTCGCTATGTTGATCCCCAGTGGCTTTAATAAATCATAAACAATATATCACCATACAAAATACCATATAAAGGCAAACCTACTAGAAAAATAGAAGGCATTTCAATGAAAACTCTAAAAGCAAAAAGAGATTTGACAAATGTGCTGAAGACTCTAAAAGACCACAGATGCCAGTCCAGACTAAAGTACCCAGAAAAAATTTCAACCACAGTAGAAGGTTAAAGAGGTTAACCACACCTATGAAAACATAAGAAATAAATAATCCCAGACCATCAAATCAAAAGAGGGGAAAAACACACACAAACATTCTCTCTCTCTCTCTCTCTCTCTCTCTCTCTCTCTCTCTCTCTCTCTCTCTCTCTCTCACACACACACACACACACACACACACACACACACGTACCCATGTACACATGCACGCATGCACACACCCACACCCCACAATAACAGCAAAATAACAGGAATCAAAAAACAATGCTCACTGATACCTCTCAACATCAATGGTCTCAATTTCCTAATAGAAAGACACAGAATGGATGCAGAAATGGGACTCATACTTTTACTGCCTCCAAGAAGCATACCTTCACATCAAGAATAGACACCTTATAGTAATAATGCATACCTTTAAGCCCAGCACTTGGCAAGGTAGAGTCATATCTCTGAGTTCAAGGCCATCCTGGACTTCAGAGCAAGTTCCAGGACATCTAGGGCTCTGCAGAGACACCTTGTCTAGAGAAGCCAAAAAATAAAATTTAAGTAATTAATTAAAAAAGAATAGACATCCATGCTAAAAAGATAGGAAAAGATATTCCAGGCAAATGGACCAGAGAAGAAAGCTGGCATGCCATTTTAATATCTGGCAAAATAGACTTCAACCAAAATTAACTGAAGAGATAGTAAAGGTCACAACATGGTCATCATAGGAAAAATCCAACAAGAGGGCATTGCAGTTCTTAATACCCAAGCATAAATGTGGATATTAGCTGTTAAGTCAATGATAACCACAGAGGTTAGGTATAGAGAAATAGACTAAAAGGATAGAGATAGACCTTGTTAGGAAAAGGAAATAGATTATAGTGCTATAGGCCTGAAAACAGCTTGGTATTGGCACAAAAATAGACAGGTAGACTGATGGGGAATGTACTGTGTATGTTTATGTTATTGATTATTGAATAAAGTACTGTTTGGCCAATGCGACAGCAAGTTAGACAGGACTAGAAGTCAAAGAGGATTCTGGGAAATGTAGTAGAGAAGTGGTGATCCAGGCAGGAAGTGACATAGCAAGGAGACTCATATTTAAGCAAGGAGAAACAAGAAGTGTCCTTTTTTTCCTTCCACTCTTCCTCCAGCAGCACAATGTGATCCACTGGCAAGAAGGGACACCAATGGAAGGTGTCTGATAAGTCTTATAAAATATATAGATTTATGATAATTAAGACTGAGCTAACAGATGAGAATCCTAGTCATTGGCCAAGCAGCACTTGTACCTAACACAAGTTTCTATGTATTAATTTGGGCCCTAACTCAGGCGGGCAGCTGGCATAAAGCGCACATGTGGCGGTGGGGCTCAGCGGCTTTTGGCAGAAAGATTTATCGTAACAGTAGACCAATGGAATCAAATTGAAAACCCTGATTTTAACCCACATACTTATGAACACCAGATTTTTGACAAAGATGCTAAAGATATACAGTGGAATAAAGAAAGCATCTTCAACAAATGGTGCTGGCATAACTGGATGCTAGCATGTGGAAGACTACATAGATCCATGTCTATTGGCATACACAAAACTTAACTCCAAATGATCAAAGATCTCAACATAAATCCAGTCATACTGAACCTATTAGAAGACAAAGTGGGAAATACCTTTAAATTAATTGGTACAGGAGACCGCTTCCTGAACATTACACCTGTAGCACAGACACTGAGATAAAAAACTAATAAATGGGACCTCCTGAAACTGAGAAGCTTCTGTAAGGCACAGGACACAGTCAGCAAGACAAAAATGGCAGCCCACAGAATGGGAAAAGATATTCACCAACCCCATATCCAAGAGAGGGCTGATCTCCAAAATTTACAAAGAACTCAAGAAGCTAGTCTCCAAAACACCAAACAATCCAGTTAAAGAGTGGGGTACAGATCTAAATAGACAATTCTCAATAGAGGAATCTAAAATGGCTGAAAGACACATAAGAAAGTGCTCAACATCCTTAGCCATAAGCGAAATGCAAATCAAAACAATTCTGAGATACCATCTCACTCCAGCCAGAATGACTAAAGTCAAAAACACCAATGATAACTTATGCTGGAGAGGATGTGGAGAAAGAGGAACACTCCTCCACTGCTGGTGGGAGTGCAAACTTGTACAGCCACTTTGGAAATAAGTATGGAGATTCCTCAGGAAAATGGGAATCAGTCTACCACAAGATCCAGCAATTCCACTCTTAGGCATATACCCAAAAGAAGCATGTTCATCCAACAAGGACATCTGTTAAACTATGTTTATAGCAGCATTATTGGTAATAGCCAGAACCTGGAAGCAACCTAAATGCCCCTCAACTGAAGAGTGGATACAGAAAATGTGGTACATTTACACAATGGAGTACTAGTCAGCAGAACAAAAACAACAGAATCTTGAAATTTGTAGGCAAATGGATGGAACTAGAAGAAACCATCCTGAGCAAGGTAACTCAGTCACAAAAAGATAAACATGATATGCACTCACTCATATATGGACTTTACACATAGAGCAAAGGATTACCAGCCTACAAGAAGTTAGGCAACAAAGAGGTCTCTAAGAGAGACATACATGGTCCCCTATCGAAGGGGAAAGGGACAAGATCTCCTGAGCAAATTTCGAGCATGGGGGAGAGGAGAAGGAGCTAGGAGAATGAGTAGGGGAGAAGAGAAAGGGTGAAGTGGACATAAGGGAGCAAGAAGTTTGTGTAGGGGGAAGAAAAGAGGAGAGCAAAATAAGAGAGGGAGCCAGTATAGGTTTAAAGAGAAATCAGTCACTAGGGAAATGTCTACAAGGATGACACCAACTAACCATCTAAGCAACAGTGGGGAGGCTACCTTAAATGCTCTGTCCTGATAATGAGATTGATGACTAATTTATATGCCATCCTAGAGCCTTCATCCAGCAGCTGATGGAAGTAGAAACAGACAGCCACAGCTAAACACTGATCTTAACTGTAATCCAATTTCAGAGAAGGAAGAGTGATGAGCAAAGGGGTCAAGACCAGGCTGGTGAAACCCACAGAAACAGCTGACCTGAACAAGGGGGAACTCTTGGCCCCCAGACTGGTCACTGGGAAACCATCATGGAAACTGATCCAGACCCCATGAATGTGGGTGTCAGTGTGGAAGCCTCAGAAATCTATGGGGCCTTTTGTAGTAGATAAGTACTTTTCCCTAGCATAGGAATGGATGGACTTTGGGAGCCCATTCCATATAGAGAGATACTTCCTCAGCCTAGACACATGGGGGAGGGCCTAAACCCTATCCCAAAGGATATGACAGACTCTTAAGACCCCCTATAGAAGTCCTCACCCTCCCTGGGAGAAGAAAGGGTATGAGATAATTAGGGTGTTGGTGGGGGGGCAGGGGAGGAAGGGAGGGAGAGGGAACTGGGATTGACATGTAAAACAATCTTGTTTCCAGTTTAAATTAAAAAATGGAGGAAAAAAGGAATCTCAAATGGTGAAAAAACATTTAAAGAATTGCTCAACATCATTAGCCATCAGCAAAATGCAAATCAAAACAACTCTGAGATACCATCTTATACCTGTCAAAATGGCTAAGATTAAAAACATTGATGACAGCCTATGTTGGAGAGGATGTAGAATAAGAGGAACACTCCTCCACTGCTGGTGTGAGTGCAAACTTGTACAGACACTTGGAAATCAATATGGTGTATCTCAGAAATAGAAACACCTCAAGACCCAGCATTACTACTCTTGGGCATATACCCAAAGGATGTCCAATCATACCACAAGGATGCTTGCTCAGCTATGTTCATAAAAATGCTATTTGTAATAGCCAGAACCCCAGAACAACCTAGATGCCCCTCAACGGAAGAATGGATAAAGAAAACATGGTACATTTATACAACATAGTATTACTCAGCTGTGAAAAACAATCACATCATAAAATTTTCAGGCAAATGAGCAGAACTAGAAAAAAATCATCCTGAGCGAGGTAACCCAAACCCAGGAAGGCAAACTTATTTATTCACTCATAAGTGGATACTAGATGTAAAGAAAATGATAACCAAACCACATCCACAGCTCCAGAGAAGCTAGGTAACAAGGAGGGTCCTAAGATGGACACATGGATCACCCTGGGAAAGGGAAATAGATGAGATCTCCAGGGTAAACTGGGGCCAGGGAGGGTGAAAGAGAGGGGAGATAAGAACATAAGAGAATGGGATGGTTGAACTGGGAGAGGGATGGAGTGGGAAAACAATGAAAGAGATATCCCGATAGGGGGAGCCATTATGGGGTTAAGAAGAAACCTGATTCTAGGGCAATTCCAAGGAATCTACAAGAATGACCGCAACTAAGGCTCCTACCAATAGTGGCATGGTGGGGAATGTTCTTCAGTATATATGTTTTTCTTATTGGTTAATGAATAAAACACTGACTGGCTGATTGGCCAGACAGGAAGTGATGTAGCTGGGCAGAATCAGGACATAAGCAGGACAAACAGGAAATCACTCTCTTCTCTGAGCATTCATCGTATAGCAGGCACAGGAGTTGCAGGTCCAGCATTCCTCGCTAAGCCAAGACCATGTGGAAATACATGGATTAATAAAAATGGGTTAATAATTAAGACAGAGCTAGTTGATAAGAAGTTCAAGCCATCAACCAACAGTTTCATAATTAAAACATAAAGAAAAGAAAATGAAATAGAATAGATAGTGATGGATGAATGGAGTGGAGTTGGAATAGGAGGGTTAAATGGGAAAGGGGAGGGGAGAAGGGAATGAGGGAGGGAGCACAGGGAGAGACAGCTAAAATTAAGGGCCATTTGAGAGTTTTATGGAAACCTTATACAGTAGAAGAGTGTATATAAAGGCAATCTAAATGAAATCATCAAATAATGGGGGAGAAAGAGCCCCAAGTGGACGTCTATCACCAATCGAAGCTTCCAGTGCTGGGACTGGGTTACATCTAATTAAGTTGTTGGCCAAAGGAGTCCCAGGGGAACCCCCTAAACAACCCAGGTTACTGCCAATACTAAAGGTTGCTCTCTACAAAGTAACAGCAAGGCCCCATTGCTGAAGACAACACCTACACAACTCACTGACCATGGAGAAGCAAAGTCTAGTGGTGCCTATCTAGAGCTTTAATAATGCCAAGAAAGAGACTAAGCCACAAGCCAAATCCCAATTGCTTGCTACTAGAGAGCCATCGTCTAAAAGAACACCACTGTACCTGGCTTCAAGTGTGATCAACAAGGACATTGAGGCCACACATTCCCCAGTGTGTGAGCACCACTGTAACCTGCCTTGTGTGTAGCTGAGGAACACTGGATGTTGAATTGTCTTCAAGCCTCTGAGTGATGGCCAGCTGTTCCAAATACTAAATTGGAGCCAGGATTCTCAACTCCTGAGTTCTGAAGGTTGGCAGCCACCACATTCAGAAGCCCCCACCACTAAAGCCGTTCCTATCATTGAATCCAGAGCAATCATCACAGCTGCAGGCAAGACTGTTTCACTGTATTTAGATATAGAGACTGTCCACCTGGCTTTAATTGCAGATTTAAGATCGATAGTCCAATCTTCCATCTCTGTTGTAGAAGTTGACATTGTTTTTCAAACCTCAGAAAAACGGCCACTCTCCTTGTTTTCAGATACACAGATTTTTGCTTATTCCTTTTTTACTATCCCTGAGGTCTACTTATGGTACCAGACATTCTCTCTCAACTCCAGGCCACTATTTCTGTCTACACACTCACAACCCAGTGAGAGCCTCTCCTCTTAGCCCTAGCACCACCATTACTAAACCTTCACTTGAAGGTCTTTTAGCAGCCCAAGTCAATCTCATAGTTTAGGAAACTAAACATCTCTTAGGGGTCAGACATCACTCCCCTATCAAAGTCACCGTAAAATAGCCACCATTTTTTCTACAACCAGCCCAATAGCCCATCTCTGTCAGGGTGTTATATGGCCTTCAGAAATATGCTTGTATTAAAGTATCATAATTACTGTCTTGATGTGAACTGTAACTTCCCACACGTGTTTGGACAAAGAATCTTCAAGTTTACCATTAAAATGGGGCCTCAGATGCCCAGGTTTTTGAGCTTGTAAATATATCCATCCTTGAAAATCATCCAATGGGACCCAGATTATGAGTACCTGTGAGTTATCTGTTCAGATCACTCACTAACACTAGCTCATCTCCTCTCAAGAGACTGGAAAAAGGAGACTTGATATCACTAGTGAAATTTAGCTCTTTGCTTTCTTTTGCAAGAAGTTAAGGTTTTTAAATCATAAAAATGGCAATGAGGGTAATTGTTTATAAGAAAAGTCTCAAGACTTGGGACATTCTAGCAGTCATGGAAGATCAAAAGACAGCTGCCTTGTCTGTCAGGAGCTCTTGCCCAGCTTTCCCTGTGACTGGATGCACTGGATCCTTTGTGATGGTTATTATCCATCACTTCTCTTGCATGTTTTTCATGTAATGACATCACCCACTTTGCATGGTCCTTTCCCGCCATTGTGACCTACTGTTACATTCTTCTTTTCATTCTTCCAATTCTGACCCATCTTCAAGCTTTGTTTAACTCCAAATCCCCCATAGTCTTCCTTGATTTTTTTTTCTAAACAATGAACCTCTCTTCCACTTCTGAACTCACACAGCCTTCCTCTATACTTCTCCTGCAGCATTTCTCCTCTTCTGCTTTCGGGATGGTGGCTTACCACATGTGCTTGTCTTGTCACTCCACAATGGATAAAACAGTGGTCTTTCCAACTGTGCCTTGCCCTGGGGGACTCCATTTTACAAGCACTTTTTAAGATGGAGTGTGATTGTGCACCTGAGAGAACACATACACAGCACTATCAGTTTGGCACACAAGCTGATAAATGACTCATTCTTTGAAGAAGAAAGGTATTACACTATAAATGTATAGGGGTAAGTTGGAACTATAGGTAAACATGGGTGTAAAAAATCCTGCCAGGAAAACCAGCCCCCAAAGCATATTAAAAATGGGGTATAAAGGAAAAGATACAGCTCCTTCACTTAGACGTTTTAAAGAGATGAATAACCCGGCACCAACCTATCATCAGATTACCAGTGTGGTCAAGGACCAACAGGCAGAGACGTCCCAACTGTCCCAGGGGTTTCGTCCCAGCTTAGTTTCCACAGTAGATGTAGCCTACTTGAATTTCCTTTTGCCCATCTGTAGGGGTTCCTTTTCGCCCATCCTCTCATTCATCCATATGGACAAACTGTCCATCCATCCAAGCATCTGTACTTGGTCTTGTCTTTTCATCCCTGGAGATGCAGTCAACTATAGAGCCCCTGCTATATTCCATTTGATGTACCTTGGGAATTTCCTGTTATTGCACAAATTCTGATGTTGTGGAAAGAAACAGATGTGTTTTCCTAAGTTTCTGATAGTATACTCATGGCATGTATCCTATTGCTCTTAAGAAAGAGCACTATGATTTCTATATGACCCCCCCACACACACACACTAAATACAAGGATATCTTGCAAATTGAAGGAATAGATTTTGATGAAAAGAAGGCTATGGCTTACAATAATCACAACTGCCTAAGTCATTCAGTTATTCCTATATTTATTCATTAAATCAAAAATTATGCATTGAATTCCTACTGTGTTAGGCTCACTGAAAACCATGAGCAACACAAAGATGAAGACATTTTAATCCCAGCAAGAAGTCAGTTGAATATGATTATAAATCATCATGATAGTTATTAAAAGTCTATGCATGGTGCCAAAGAAAAGCAGGAGAAGGCAGCCTTTAGTCTAACTGGCAGAAGCAAGAAAAAGCATATATTTAGATAGTAAGAGGGAGAGAGAGGGAAAGGACACACGCCCTCCCTTAGGGAAATTTCTCAGAAGTTCCCACACATTTAAGTCTTGTCATTGTTAACTTAATAGCTATAGCCATGGAAAAGAAAAAGAAGCAGAAGTCTCTGCCAGGAGGTGCTGTGTGAATTAGGAGTTGAAAAAGTGAGAAAGGGACCTGCCTTGTCCTTCACAGTTTGGTCCTGGAAACTTGACTAGGGGAAGCAAGGCAATGAAGAAAGGACAGATACAGAAGTACATGGACAGAAAAGCTGGGGCCAGATGGGTTCTGTGCCCCCTGATAAAGTGGCACTAACTGTGCCACACAACCCAGAACTTCAGTACTTTCAATATGGACAGCCCAAGGGGGAGAGTTAACTAACCAAGATAGTTCTCTATAGGAGAGCAAGCTCAGGGTGCAAACATTCTGGAAGAGGAAGCTTCAGTTGCTAGTTTTTTGCACACATGGATCAATCATTAATAAATACTCACACTTGAACCAGAGGAAGGCTTTGCCATGCTCACCCACCCCCAAGAAAAAGCCTGACACCCCCATAGGTTTGAGGCACTGGGTCCTTGGCATGGCCAACCCCATGTCAATAATATACATTCACTCTGGACTTCATCAAGTCTTTGCATATTCACTCAGGAATTTCCCCACTCCTCAAAGGGATCGCTTTTCCAAAAGCTATGAAATAATGGTGGCACATTTGGTGATAGAATAAACACTGTGTATTACACTCTGCCTGTAACAAGTGAAACAGTCAAATTTTTTCTGGGGGTAGAGATAAAGGTAAGGGAACTAGGAAAAGTTGATAGAGTAAGGGACTATAGAGCACAAGAAGTTTCTCAACATTCCTAATGCTGCAGACACTAATTTTTTATTTTATTTATTTTTATTTAAATTAGAAACAAGCCTGCATCACATGTCAATCCCAGCTCCCTCTCCCACCCCTCATCCCCTGCCCCTCACCAGTCTCCCCACTCCATCACCCCCTCTGCTCCCCAAGGAAGGTGAGCCCCTCCATGGTGAATCCTAAAAGTCTGTCATATCATCTGGGGCAGGGCCTAGGCCCTCCCCCATGTGTCCAGGCTGAGAGATCATCCCTCCACATGGAATGGGCTCCCAAAGTCTATTCGTATGCCAGGGATAAATACTGATCTACTACCAGAGGCCCCATAGATTGCCGAAACCTCCTCACTGACACCCACGTTCAGGGGGTCTGGATCAGTCCCATGCTGGCCTCCCAGACAACAGTCTGGGTTCCATGAGCTCTCCCTTGTTCAGGTCATTGAAGATACTTTAATGCAGATCCTCATGTTGTGGTGACCCCTCACCCATAAAATTTCATGGCTACATCATAACTCTACGTTGGATGCTGTTATGACTTGTAATGCAAATATCTGATATGCAGGATCGTCTTGGCAACCTCTGTAAAAGTGTTATTAGATCCCCAAAGGGATCATGACCCATAGATAGAGAATCACTGATCTAAAGCCTAGGAGAGAATACGTAGATACACAAAACTTGTGGTCTTATTCTTCTAGGGGTTCCATAATGAAAGATCACGGACAAAGTGGCTTAAACCACAGAAATGTGTTTCTCACAGTTCTGGAAGCTTGAAACCCCAAATCAAGGTGCTGGCCAGTCTAGTTTTCATGTCATGAAATTGTAGGTAGTCACTGTGTTTTACTTGGGCCTTCTTTTTATCTACTACTCAGGTGTGTCTTCCTCTTCTCTAAGGACACCAGTCTTCTTCAATCAGAGTCCACACTTACAGCCTTATTTAAATCACTCATTACCTTATAAGCTTTATCTCTAAAGTAAACCCTATCCTTGGGGTTTGTTTTGTATGGAAGACTTAGGTCATTTTAATTCTGTTTCACACAGTAATGATGGGTCTGCAGATCCATGTGAAGAAATGTGGGCAAGTGTATTTGACTCAGACCCCAAAGAGAACCTTTGTTGTAAGAAGGTTCTGGATGGTAGTGATGCCCCAGCAAAACAATTGTTTATTTTCTCCCCTGGTGTTCTATGAGAACAATAGAACAACCCAAATATTTGGCTCCTACATGACATTCTGATGCTGGTGGCTGCCATTTTATGCTCTTGTTGTAGCTCTCCTAGCAAGAAGAAAATAGTAAAAGAGGTATTGTGCCACTCCTGAGGCAGAATAGAAAGACAAGGGAAATTGTGGGAACATGAGAATGGAAAGGAGCCCCCAAGCCTGGAATCTGGTTGGAACCTATCACCAGCAGTACAGCAAGAATCCCAGCATGATTATTAACTGCTTAAGGCCTTTCTCACTACCCAGATATAAGCCTGCAATTCTGTAGGACTCTCACAAGAAGCCCTAATAGTGAAAGCCATGTCCTAAATACTCTATGTAACCCTGGATGTTCCTAGTCTTTATTTTAGCACACTGAATTTTCATCCTCCCATCCAAGGCATCTCCAGAGAAACCTGTTATCCAAGCTGTACTATCAATTAATGAAGAAGATAAAGAGGAAGGGGAAGTCCTTAGAAATTAAGGACCAATAGAGCAATGAAATTCTCAAAAGCTTCTGAAGTCCTACATACATTCCTCCTAGGCCTCCACCCGTGCTCTTGGGTGTACTTTTATTCTCTTCTCAAACACCTTGTTTGACTACCTTGCAGGAGTCACTGGAATAGAGACAAGGATAATGAACACTCTATTGAACATGAGCCTCAAGTCCAGACCCCAAAGATGAATGTAGAGAGCCAATGGACCTCTTTGTTCCTCTTCCCAATGTGGACAATCTTTTTCTGCTTTTCATTATTATTATTTTCCTTAATTGGCCTGTTGAGGATGAGCCTAGGTTGCCAATGTTATCAGGGCCTATGCTGATCCTAATACTTTGGTTAGCAGAATCCCTTTGTTCCTGTCCAGTGGGTTTGTGGGCTCCTGCAGTGCCTGTGAATTTTCATCCTCCCATCAAAGTCTTTTAGTCCACAGTGTCCTGATGTTTCCAGGCACTTCCACCTCTGACTCAGATAGTGGGATAGAGACCAGCTCCTCGTACTCTGGCTCAGGCCCCTAAACAAAGTAGTTCCATGTGTACAGGCAGTGCCTGTCATGGCCCATTGGCCACAGGCTACTCCAACTCTACAGGGACACTGATGAGCAAATTTGCTCAGGTATCTAAAACACATATTCAAAATGTCAAGTGACCCTCAATGACCAGTCTGCTAATAACTGCTGTGTTCCAGGGCTCCTTGGTGGGGACACGTTACAGCCAACGTTTTCAAAGTGGAATCACCTCTCCACTGAGTCAGAAAACTCCCTGCCAAGCAAGCAGCAGTAGAGCGTGTAACTGCCCAGAGTGATTGCAGTTTTCCAATCACCACATTCTGCCAAGGCTCTGTTTCAAATTTTCTATTGTCAGAGATGAGGCCTGAGAATCTGCAAGTTCTTCATTGTGGATTCTGAGAGCTCTGAAAGCCCCTTCTGTAACCTCAGCCTCCTGCTGGCCACTCACCTTAGCTGTATCCACCTGCACCTCCCCACCCCATCCCACCACCCCAGACCCAGATTCATCTTCTGTTAGGATTTGCTTGTCTTCCTTGAGGTCTGTAGCAGTGCTTGTTGAGGGTATAGATATGATACTAAACCAGCAGCCAATATCTTCAATAAACATATTGCCACTCAACCCATTTCTACAGAAAGTGCTAGAAAGCTAACCAAGCATATGATCTTTGCTTTAGTTGAGTATTTTGCCTCAGCCACTCATATAGGCTCACTATGACCTGGTACAACTGATACTCAGATCTGGGGTAACCCAAGTGCTCACTAAGATCAGACTAAAGTGGTTTTTTACCTCTTTTTCCTAAGTTATATTTTCTAAGGAAATGTACATCTCATAGTTACATGGAGGATGTCCTTTAGAATTCAAGGTAGATTGTAACTGGAAAGGGAGAAAGTTCAAAGTATAAAGAGGCCAAGCCAAGTAGACACACCGCAGTTTCAACTCTTCTCTGCATCTCACTGAATGTCCTATTACTTATAATCAAGATCTACTAACACCTGTGTACTTGACCATTTGTATCGGTGATTTCCTCTCATCAGGGTGAATCAGAGTGAGTAGAGGTAGGATATCTTAGGAATCAATAAATAGAAGAGATTCATGGTGGTTTGAATGAGAATGGACCCTGTAGGCTCATCTATTTAGATGCTAGTCCCCAGTTAGTGGGTTATTTAAGGATTGGGAGGTATGGCTTTGTTGTAGAAGGTCTATCACTGGGGGTGGGCTTTGAGGCTTCAAGAGCCTGTGGCAGGTCCAGTCTTGATCTCTTTCTGTCAGTGCCTGTGAATCAAGATGTAAGGTTTCAGATATTGCACCAGCTCCATGTCTGCCTGCCTGCCACCATGCTTCCCACCATGATGATAATGGACTAACCCTCTGAAACTGTAAACAATCCCCAATTAAATGCCTTCTTTTAACAAGCCTCCTTGGTCATGGTGTCTCTTCATGGCAATAGAACAGTAGCTAAGACAAGGAGCAAATAAGGTGTATAGACAACTCAATAGTCAAGTGGTAATAAAATTTGAACTGGTGAATGAACACAAACAAATGCTTATGTAGGAGTCTTAGCAGCAGAATCTGTAGGCCATTTGGAGTCAATATTTATGGGAAATGCAAAGACAAAATTCAACAAGGCGGGTGAGGAAGAGACCAGATCAGAACTTTAGAGAAACAGCTCATCTCCAGCTGATATAAAAAGTCACTAGTATGGGTTTGGAGGATCGATACTATTTTTATGTTTACTGAACAGCTCATGTCCCCTTTTAGCAATCTACACACATGTGGCCTCCAGGATAACTCATAGCCTGGTCCATTTTTCTGTCATACCCTTTATCTTGATTGTCTTCCCATTTTTTCCCAACTATAATTTCCATGCTACTTACTTATAAGAAATTGAGTAACTTTCTTCTTTCAATCACTCTCCAAACACCAGCTCTGGGAGCATATTCTACTGCAGTCTCAGACAGTTTAGGGGCATTATTGAAGCCCTGAATCCAAAGATCAATGATTCGAGCTCTGCTTTTTTTTTCCTTTCTTCTAAGTCCTGTCTGCAGAATAGGCTAGGTGGGTCCACAGTGTCCGATATATATACCAAGCACATGAAACATTTGCTTCTTTTTTAAAAATATTTTTAAGATTTAATTTTTGTGTGCATAAAAGTTTTGCCTACACGTGTCTGTTCACCATGTGTGTGCCTGGTGCCTGGAGAGGCCAGAGGAGGGTGTTGCAATCCTTGTAAGTGGAGTTGCAGATTGTAGTGAGCCACCATATGGGTGCTGGGAAATGAAGCCAGGTCCTCTGGAAGAGCGAGTGCTCTTAACTTCTGAGCTATCTTTCCAGCCTCAAAAGGTCACTTCTCTCATGAGAGCTGATCCTTATGACTCGGTGCATGCTTCACATTCTTTAACACTTAGCTGAGTTATTCCCCTCTGTCTTTCTTAAAATCTTACCTCCCAACCAAAGCATTCTGCTTTGTTCTCCTTCTTTGTACACTCACATAGGACTGACTGAGTGTTTCTCAATGATCACGTTCATTGTCTAGAGGTGGAATAACAAAGTGGCACAGATTAGGTGGCTCAAACATCAGATACACACACACACACACACACACACACACACACACACACACACACACACACACAAATATTTCTGAGGCCAGAAGTTCAAGATCAAGGTTTACGCCTTTTCCCCCCTGCAGCATAAACCTGTGTGCATGCTGTACTTGGGTGTGAGAGATGTCCCCCACAGACTCTTGTGACTAGCTCAGTTAGTTTGAGAAGTACTAACAATGTTAGAAGATGTGGTGATGGGACCAACAACATTGCCCCTCCTGTGTCCTTTTTCCTCAGTCCTCTCTCCCCCTCTATCTGTGCCCTGCTTTCTGGTCACTATGACGTGGCCAGCTTTGTTCTGCCCTGCAACGCTCCTCTACCACGATGCTCTGCGTCATCACAGCCCAGAAACAGCAAAGCCAGCTGCCCAGGAAGGGAAATCAAACCCTTCCTCCTTTAAGTTGCTGGTGTTGGGTATTCACTGATGGGTACAGGCCCCGACTCACACAACCCACACATTTCTGAAATCTTTAAAATCCCCAGGTTATGAAGACAGCAGCTGGGTTGTAAAAGGCCCACACCGATGGCCTTACTTTAACGTGATCACCTCTCTAAAGCCCTAGCTGCTAAAACAGCCATATTCTGATTACCAGGGTTTTGCAATCCAATGCATGAAGCTCCTGGAGACTGCAGCTGGGGAAAGGGGAGTACAGGAAGATCAGAAGTTCCAGATCATCTTCTGGGACTCAGCAAATTCAAGGCCGGATACTGACAACATGAGATGCTCTGTCAAAGAAGCAGCACTCATGTGTTTTTCCAGTATGTTCAGACATAGACCAAACTCTTCACTCTTCCCTCCCAGTGCATCAAAGGGAAGAGAAGCACTTACTTGCCCCCAAAGTTTACAGCTGCTAATACATTCTGGGTGTGACCTTTGACCTTTTCAATATGTGATCAATAACATTAGAAGCAATGGTAAAAGATTGTGGTAAGAGAGATGTGCCTGTTTAGGAGGTGCATACAGCTGGCTATAAAGCACCCTGGTTGGATTGGGAAGAGAAAAAATTCTATCATGATGAACTCAGCAAAGCGTGTATCTTTTTGCATAGGGGAATCTGGTAAAGGAAAAAAGAAGACAACGAGTGGTCCACATGCCAGAGTGGAGCATCTCCCATTTGTTGTAGTGAAGTGACGAGGGAAAAGAAGTTCCTTTACTCTGGAAGGGAAAGAACAGAATGTTCCACATGACTTGTAATCTATCCTTTCAAAACACTTAAATGGTATCTTTAAGGGGTTACTGATTTGAGAATTCTTTAGGTGACTGGAATAGTGGGTTTAGGAAATGGTGGGCAAGTAATGAACTTCCTCTTTGGGACAGGACTATCTACCTACAAACCAGATCACTCCAGCTCATGTCATTGTAGCCTTCTTTCCCAAATGACAACATTGCATGCTAAGAGACATGCTGAGGAAAAGAGCAAGGTGCAATTAGGCTACACAGAAGGACTGATGTGTTCATGGCAAATATGGCAGTCAAGCTCGTGCCTGAATCCTAACAATATTAATGAACCTTTCTTGAGCCAGACACAGGCTTGACATGCACAACCTGTGTTAGTTCATGATCTGTCTTTGAAATGGGTACTGCAATTTGTCCCCCGTTTAGAACAAATAAACAATGAAACAAAAGCAGTGATGTAAGCATCTCAAACTTAATAAAGACAATATCAGAGCTTGGATATAAAAGCCAGTCACCTTTAGCTTTTAATTTTTGTGCTCTACAGTGCAATGGATGGTCAACTGGTGCACAGGAGGCAGGAAAGGGGAAGAGGCTGAACAAAACAGTCATGGAAACGATCGTTCTCTAAAGAAATAGCTAGGCTCATAGGTGAGTGAGTAGTTCCATATGGCTAAATGCCGGAGAACAAAGCAGATAGAAAATACGAAGTTTCTCATAAATTGTTTTAGGGAGTTGTAACATTATTTCCAAGGTAATGTGAAGCAGAAATTTGTTTCAAGAGTCTGGGGAGGCTGAATTCAATGAGATCAACCCCAACTGAGGGACGTTATAGGAAACTTAGGGATGAGGAGTTTTGTGATTCGATACAGTTTCTTTTTCTTTTCTTTTTTCCCTAAAGCAAAATGACTGACTGCTATTATTCCAGGCAGTAAAGTCTGCTGAGTTTGAGTTTCCTTGTTCCTAAGGAGGATTATGACAGGAGCCCTGTCAAAGGGTCGAGGAGAGCAGAAGTGGACTTACTGGCACCAGAAAACCTGTACTGTGTGGCTCAGGAATTTGATTGCTCTTAGTAATGGAGATTGTCCAACCACTGCTTCTTGGCAAAAACCAGTACCTGGCCCCTGAAGGCCAACATGGTCCATGCCCAATAGATGCACAGGATGCTTGTCTTCAATAGAAATTTTTATTTCTGGTCAAAGGCCAACATTACCAACAATTATAGAAGGAAAGAACACTTTGAACGCATACAGAAAGCCCTTGTAATAGGCAGGTAAAAATCCTACATTCTATTATGCAAGTTTAATAGCCTCTGCAGAACTTCCTTAATTGGCGTTATCAGGATAAGCATGTCCCCTCTTTAAAAAGGAATTACAAGTAGCTTTATTCCGGATAAATAGAAAGCCAGCTTTCATTCAAAACCGACAATAAGAATGAACGAACAATCCTTGTAGACATTCATTTAGTTCTCTGTCATCAGGGTATTACTCCTTGGACTAAAGTAAAACATGGAGACTCCTAAACCTTTCTTACATCTTGGAGCTTCAATCCCATAAACCAAGTACCATTTCTAAGCAAATGAAGCGGGCCCCTCTTATCCTTTGCCTAAAACAGTCAGGCACATGCATCTGTCCCCAGTTGACACACACCCGACCCAACCCCTGCAGCTCGCTGGCCTTCTGTCATTGCTCCCTTGACATCAAAATAATAATATCTGACACACTGGATCAAAGAAAGGCATGCATTGATGCAGGGCAGTCTCCCAGTTCTTCAGAACAACACTTTGTTGTTTCTATCTCTTTGGCAACATGGTATAGAAATGGAAAAATAGGCACCTTTGAAACCAGTGGAAACAGTGACTAGACCTTGGCTGTGTGCCTGATAGACTATTAAACTGTAGCTTCTGCAGCTCCCCTGTTCTTCGGAGGTTGCTTCAGACACTTGGTTTGAACAGACTGGATAAAGTGTGAGCCAGCAACATGACAAGAAGGTTGTTGGTGTGTCCACTCCAATAGAGAAATAAACATGCAATATGGTTTAGGTTCTGGTCCCAGTGTGCCTGGTGTTAGAGCATGTTTCTGACTGTCCTGCTCTCTGACCCTCAGACTCAGCTTCCAAACTAGTGGATCCTCTGGTTTGTATACAGGGCTATTGATTTTCAAGCCCTAGAGTATAGACCTCATTTTACACACAGGGAAGCTGAGGTCTGGAAAGGAAGAATGCTGTACAGGCTGACAGACTGAATGATTAATTCCCAAGTTGAACACCCATCTTTTCCTTTTTTATTTCATTTCAAATTCTAAGTTGGGTCACCTACACATGGAAAAATAATTGTTTCTATTATTATACTAAAGAAAGATTGTAAAGTTTTAGGAGTTGTAGGTGGGTTAGTTGAAAGAGAGGTGGATATGGGGTAAAGTAGAATCAGGAATATATTATAGGCCGATGAGATGGTTCAGCAGGTAAAAGCTTGATAACCTAAGCTCTAACTCCTGTACTCACATGGTAGAAGGAGAGAACTGACTGTTGCAAATTGTTCTCTGACTTCCACATGTACACACACATACCCAATAAATAAGGGTAATAAAACACTTTAAAATATTTTTTATCCTTTGAAAATTCCATACATCTATCCAATGTATGTTGATTGATGTTATTCATCTGCTACTACCTCTTTGCAACCCCCCTTCCTTGCCCCAACTCTTTAGCCCTCCCAGATTCATGCTCTCTTTTTATTTCCTTTTTTGGTTATTAATACCCCCACCTAGGTCCAGATAATGCTGCCCATATGCACATGGGTGTATAGGCATCCACCAAGACAAAAGCAGCCTACTAGAGGCCACATCTACAAAGGAAAGTGACTAGTCCCTCTTAACAGTAATCAGCTGCCAAGAGGGAGGCCTGGGAGCCTTTCTCCCATCCATGATGGAAGCTTAGCTGACTTGGTTGTATGCAAGTCTTGTAAAAGTAGCTACAGCTCCCCAGAGTTGGTGTGTGCAACAGTCGCATTATGTCCAAAAGCCAGCATTTCACAGCTCTTCACCAGCCACCTAATCTTACATTGTTTCTCTCCCCTCTTCTGAGAAGTTTCTTGAGCCTTGGAAGATAGGAGGTTGACATAGATGACATAGATGAGCCACCCAAAGCTGAGTACTCAGTATGTATACTCAGCACTTTGACCAGTTATGTCACTGCGTCACCACTACTCACTGCAAAATAGTAGTGTTCCTGGCCAAAGCTAAATATAGCACAAATCTGTGGTTATAAATATAAATATTAGAAATATAATTTTAAAACATTTAAAAGATAAAAATGGATAGGTTTTAGAAAAAACTAAGTAATGTAAAGAACAAATAAGATATTGTTATGCATTGAAATATACCCTCTCCCTCCAGTTGCAATCTTTGTCCCTGGCTTCTGGATGTCACCTTATTTGGAAACTGTGTTTTCAGATATAAGTTAAAAATGTCATTAGGGAGGGTCCTGATAATATGACTGATGTCTTATAAGAAAAGGAAAGCCTGTGAAAAAATGACACACAGGGGGACACCAAGTGACAAGAAGAGGAAGCCGGAGTGGTACTGTTCTAAGATGAGAAGTGCTCATGTCTAACAGCCCCACAAGACACTCGATGATAATGGTGGCGTCTTCTCTACAGGTTGCAGAGGAAGTGTGGCTTGTTTGCACCTTGATTTTGAACTTCAAACCTCTGTGAGCGGATGGAGTTCTCTTGTTCCAAGACATCCAATTTGTGGCATCTTGTCATGACAGTCTTCAGAGACGGATGCAGGACCGAAAGGGGTAGGGTGAGACTGATTTATCTTCTTATCTGGTAACAGGTAGAGTTCAAGGGCTTCACTCTCTATTCAGAGACTAATACTTTCAGGATCTTCTTTGTCTTTCCTAAGACTGAAGCGATCCTTGCCCATACTGAGATGTGCAGCAACTCTCTACTTTCTCAGAGACGTCTGAAGCTGACTTGACTTCATTAGCGAGTTCTCTCAGCATCCCGGGACTGAGTCATTGACTTAACCCAGCAAGATCATCGCTTTAACAGCCACAATGCTATCCCTTCATCCTCACAACACACTCACTTCAAAAATGAACCTGAGTTAATCAGATTAGTCTTTAGTCAGCTTAGATCTACTACACAACTCCTCTCCCTATTGCATTGTGTGTAGTGTTGCTGATCCACGGTGCCTTATCCACACCCTCTCTCCAAAAGCCATTTGAAGAGAACCCATTTCTTACCATTTTCCTGTCTGGGACTTTGCACAGAATTCAAATCATATAAGCAACCTAAAAGCACCAAGATTCGGGCAGGATACTGTCCCAGTGTCATCCACTAGTTTGACTGTGCCCCACTTCTATATGGGGTGACTGCTCTTATCCTCTTTGTTCCTTCTTACTTTTGTCTAGCATCAGTAGGTCTAACTAAAGCTTTTTTATGTACATCTTTGTCACCTAAATGATTTCTAGGTGTGGAATTATGAGCTTCCGGGGATCTATCAACACATCGCCCTAAGAAGACCTTACGCCTACTTACACAGCCAAGAAAAAAGAGCACTTGACTTTGACAGTATCGTAGTAAATTTTCACTCCTGTAAAATGACCATGTGTGCATTGTGTTATAAACTTAGCTGTTTGTTGCTCTTCCTAGAAACTGGAAACTAAACAAGGACAATTTTGAAGTCATCCTGTTCCTTACCAGTTGCCACTGTGACTCTCCAGGAGATGGAGTGAATTTGACTCAGCAGCATATTGGCACCTCTACAATTTCTAACACATCGATGAATGATAAATATTCAATTAATGAGGATGAATTAATGGGTGAGAGACCTTCTGGAGAATAAAAGGCCAACAGTATTATCATGTTTCCCACAAAATAGAAATCTCATTAACCAGAAGAAGAAAAAATAATTCAAGGGGGGAAAAAAAGTACACTGTGAAGATTTTGCCAGACAATAATTTACTCTCTAATTTGGGAAGAGAGTAAAAACTAATGAAGAAAAAAAAAAAAACTATAAATGACACATAAAAGAAGAAATCAATATCCTGCCCATGCCTGTTCAGTCCCCTGCTTTTCTTCCCTGGAGATAACTATGTACAGCCACGCAACATTTTTTAATGATTTTTAATTCTCTGAGAGGCATTCTCCAAATTCCTTCAATCAAGGAACACCATTCTTAAAGATAAAAGCATCCTTACTGGAGCTTTCCACAATTTCTCTTTCTACTCTTGGATGCAAATGGAGCCAGCCAAGCTCTATGGTGAGGAATGTCATCTGGAGACCAACACTACTTCTCTGACCTCCCGGAAAGCGGTGGACCTCTGCAGAGTGCCTGCAGGCCTCAGCAGAGCCTGCCTGAGCAGTTTGTGTGTTCTCATGGCGACATCTACTGGTGACTAACACAACTGAGTGTATCAGACTTGGGATCTACAGATGAGGAATTCCTAACCTGAACATTGGACTGAATATAGTGTTCATGCAGTACTGCTCTATTTCTAAATATAGTGGACAGATTGCCTATTTTGAATACCAGAAGAGAAACTGTAATGGAATATAAGGAAACAAAATATGGCTCTGGGCATTCACTCATTCATTGTATCTCAAATGGCACTCAGCATCAAGGCCTCACACAATACTAGAAACAAGGAAGACAAAATCTTGGTCCCACCCTAAGAACGTTTTTAAAGAAAAATGCTGAAACATTGGCAGATAGACCTTGGCAATAGTGGTGCATGACAAATTCTGCTTTCAGGTCTCTATTTGTCCAAACGTGATTCATTGTATCATTTAGGCTTGACAAACCACATCAAAAACCCAAAGTTCAAGACCTGGTGGTGGCACATGTCTTTAATCTTAGCATTCTAGAGGTGGAGGCAGGCAAATCTCTCATTTCAGGGCCAGCCTAGTCCACAGAGCAAGGTCCAGGACATCCAGAGCTACACAGAGAAACCCTGTTTTGTTTTGTTTTGTTTTAAATCAAAAAATGCTAGGTTCAGAGAGATCAAGAGACTTGTACAAGATTCTGTGACAATAACTGTCTAGATCCAATTTTTCTTGAATCCAAAGTCCAGGCTTCCAATACCACCTAAAGTTATCCATCAGCAAAACTCAGATCCAGAGCAACACATGCTGCTTGTCCAGCCTTTCTAGCCTGAGTCTTAGTTTGTGTTTCAGAAAGATATAACTAAGCCTGGAGAGATGGCTCTGGGGTTCAGAGTACTTGCTGCTCTTCCAGAGAACTGGGTTTGATTCCCAGCACCTACAGTGGGCAGCTCACAACCACTTGTATCTCCAATTTCATGGAATCTGATATCCTCTTTTGCCCTCTGAAGGCACATAGGTCATCTCACTCCACACACACACACACACACACACACAGAGAGAGAGAGAGAGAGAGAGAGAGAGAGAGACATGGGCACACACTCACGTAAATAAACATAAATTAAAATTTTAATTAGTCACAATTTTATGAATATATCTCTATCACAAAACCAGTTGAGTGCCCCTGTTGCTGAAACTGGTATCAAACAATAGAACAATGACTCTCTAACTAAACTCTTGGAAATCACCATAATTGGCAAAACATTTGTCAGATTCTTTTTAATTTCTGTCACTTCCATGTATCAGCAGTCTTTTGTCTCAATGCAGACCCTGAGTGAGTTTCACCTCCCAATGAAATGAACTCTCTTAGGAAAAGGAATTCTGGCTACAGTCTTAGGCACCCAAATTCATAAAAATTATATGAGTGACATTTTCTTCAGAAAAGTTAATCCAGCTGTGGTTAGGTTTTCAATAGGAGTGTGTTGTGAATGTTTGACTACACGTGATTGTAGCCACTGGAAAAACACATTTAATTTCTTCCATTTTTTTTAAAATATCTATTGCTGAGTCTGAGGTCAGCAAGGGTGTGGCACTGGGTGGGGGCAGACAATTGGGAATTAAAGAAGAGCAATGACCAAAGTTGGCCTCCTACAATCTCCAATCCTCTAACTTCATTGGTGTCAATAGGGTATACAAGCTGAAGTTATTCTACACCATTAAGTTGCAACTGCACTTAGTCCAGGTATAGAAACCAAGGAAACCTCGGGAGTTAATTATGTCCAGCTGCCCATGCCAAGACGAGCAGGCAGATCTGGGTCTGTGTGTGTGAACCTGGTCATCCAAGTGTAACAATAATGTGACTGCTGCTTGTATACCATCTTCCAAATAATCTACAAAATATCTTTTGTGACCCACACTAACCTGGAAAATGCAGTAAAGTTGAAATAAATTGACACTATGAATACAATCACCTACAGAACTATTCTTTGAGATGATTTTTTTTTTTAAAGCCATAGCTAAGGCTAATCTTGACTTACTTAGTTAAACTACTATATCAATTCTAATCTAGTAGCCAGACAATAGCTAAGAAAATGGGCTTTCCATTCCACCTAGAGGGATACTCTCTCAGCCTAGACACACGGGGGAGGGTTTAGGTCTTGCTCCAAATGATATGGCAGACTTTGTAGATCCCCATGGACGGCCTCACCCTCCCTGGGGAGCAGAAAGGGATGGGGGGGAGGGAGGGCAGGGGAGAAGGGGAGGAGGGGAGGAGAGGAGGGAGAGGGAACTGAGATTGACATGTAAAAGAAGCTTGTTTCTAATCTAATTACAATTACAAAATTTTTTAAAAATGAAAAAAAATGGGCTTTCATTTATACAAAACTGAATAAATATCTTGTCGTATTTTACCTTGTAAAGGTAACCTAGTGGAAAAACAGAGACAAATGCCTTGCATGTTCTAACAAACCCCCCAAATTCTTCAATAATGCCAGTATTCACTTGAGTTCTTCCTGTGTCATCAGACCCAAGAAGCAAGTATTTTAATCTACTTGCAGATCAATGCTGGCCATCTAGTCTTTTTTAAAAAAGAAATCCAACTGTTGCCCACATGAGATTCAGTCAGCTGGTGGGTCTGTGATGTTGGAAACTGAGGCTACACTTGTACATGGTGAGTGCATGGTAGCCGTGTGTCCCGCACGCGCGCTGTATTTTCTCGCCGGCAAGAAATACACGCAGGACACTCGGATCCTTCTGCAGACAAGCTTTAATGCATAAGCTTACCAGAGCAGAGACCCTGAACCAAGAAAACCCATCCCTAATAAAGGCTGGCCAGCCGCCTGGGACGTGTTACCCTATGAATGGCTTCAGCTCCTCAGGCCAAATGAGCCATGGGATAGGCAGAGATCAAAGGAATGGAGATCACCCAGCGCCTGTGAAGTAATTTACATCTTGGTGTCTTCAGGCACCATTATGTAGGAAACGGCCCCCTACAGCCGTGGGCAGGGTTTTCCACCCATCCTGCTTTGGTAAGACTGAGGCAACCACTACAGGCTTGAGAAGTGAAGACGATACTGAGCTTAAGGCAGGATTCCAGCAGCCCAGGAATGTGTCTCTGGTCTTTACAACATGCATTCCTGTACCCAGCCCCTTCTAAACACTTCACGGAGTCGGTGGATCAAATAACAATCCTTACGTGATTAATCAAAAACAACTGGATTTTCATTAAAAAAAAATGTTCCTGTAAGCACAACTTTAATGTTATTTTAGCATAAATTTGGGCACCAGTTATATAGTGTTCTGTCCACTGAGTATTTGGTTAAAACTCTGAGGTTATCAAATTCTATTGTATTCCCATTTTTTAATGCCAGCTTCCAGGATATATCACATGACAGATTAAAAAATAAACTATCAACCATCTGTATGTATGTACAACCAACAGTTTATGACTATTTAAAGTAATGAGATATCATACTCTTTAGCAATCTTATACTGCAGTGGGTGGGAGACCTCCAGGAAGCCAAGGAAAAATTGTGTTGAGCCTCACCACATACATTGAAACCCGCCATGCGCATCTGTGAACAATCATGTTTTAATTAGTTTGGTGGCGTCATTGCCTTTTGTGTACTCTGATTTGAAACATTTAAGATAGTCAGCCTTAGAAGTTAATCCTGATCTCTCTGGAATCTAATCAAATATTGGGTTTGCTATTTTTAGAATACATGCACAGTAATCTAGGCTCAATGTATAAGACTTAGTAAAACAGCAATTTTTATTCCACACTGAAACTCCTAATGATAGAAAAGAAGCCCAGAAAATTAGAACTAATCCTCAGAGGGGGTATGAGTACTATAAAAGTACCTTACATACATTTATCAAATACCACAATGAAGGCCACTGCTGTGTATGATATTAGACACTAAGAACAAAGGAAAATATATAATCACTGTAAAATATGCCAATTCATATGAGTGGGTTGCTGAGCAGCAGTGTGCTGCTTATGAAAATGGGAAAAAAAAAAAAAAAACAAAAACATTGCTCTGTTTTGGCCAATCTTCTGTGCAGAAAGTATGTGTTTGCATGACAGTCAGGGCAAACTTCCCATCAAAACCATAATAAAACAATAACATATTGCATGAATCATGCTATGACGGGATCAAAATTCATGACTAAAGATCTAAATAAAGTATTGAAAATTGAGAGATGTAGAGAATAATAAAAGCCTTAGACCAATAGGCACATGATCCCAAATAGGCATGTGATCCCAATGGCAATCACGTAAAAGAAAAGCTAGAGTGACCCCGTGCAAAGCTGGCACCAAGAAGAGAGAATGCTGTGTTTTTATGGATTTATTTATCCGGGAAGCAACTCAAGCTCCTTTCAGGAAGCTGAAACCAAATTTCTTCACAGAGTCCAGGTCTGAGCCGAGCCTCACTGCTTATCTCGGCTGACAAGCATCTATCCCCACAGGACTAGCCCTTGACATGCCTGACTCAACACCACCTCACTCACGTTTAAGTCACAGCTTGTATGCTTGTCAGAGGGAAACTCAGTACGTGTCGAGTTGGGTGTTTTTCTTATAACAAGATTTTTTTTTCTTTATCACAATCTCTATTTGCCCAGAAGTTGAAGCTCTAAAGTGAAGTAACTCTGTTGAGACGATCAGGCAGAAGAAGTCTTGCCCACCTCAAAGTACCTGCTGTTGGCATGACTGCATTTTGGCACCCACTCTGTGTGGCCTTCTGGTCTTGGCTTTGTTTAGGTGCTCACTGTGCCCCTGCCCTTGAACACCAGCACTTAGTGTGTAGTCCATTTCAGATACCCTGGGGACATTGGAACCCTCAGAACACTGTCACCTCTCCCAGACAGAGCCTTTTACTGTAATTTCTTTTTCCCCCGGGGGACACAATCCATTGCCAAGTTCCCTCACTGAGACTCCCTTTGTTCTCCGAACTGCCAGGAGACCTCACAGAATCTTTCCTATGGGACTTGTGGAAAAATAAAAACAAAAATATGGGGAGCCATGCCGAAAGCCTCCCCCTGAAGCAGGGAAGGGCAGAGGCCCCTATTCTGGTGGATTAAAGGAAAGGGAAAAACACACCAAGAAAAAGTCAGAGTTATACACGACACAGTGGGCATTGTACAGGGACCTGCTCTAACTTGCTCTTTAGGATCCTCACTTTAGTTGCACCATGGAAACTAAGGAGGAAGAAACACAAGCAGGTCAGTTAGTGACCCAGGCAAGAGCAGATGCATGGCAAGTGCCTATCAAGGAGAGTGACAGTGGGGATAGAAAAGTAAAAAATATATTCGAAAGGAAAAATCCAAAGGTAGAATAATGATTTGTTAGTGTCTGTCCCAAGTCATCCCCATATAGCCATCAGAAAGCAATATTTTTTTCTTACATTAAAACAAATCCAGATATAGCAAGGAGAGGGTGCATGAAGCCTAAGGGATTGTGACACAAAGGACAGGAGAGCTTGTTGCCACAGGAGGATGGAATTTTATTCACAAAGGACCACTGGGACTCTAAGACCTACAAGACTCTTTAGTCGGGCTATTTTACAGAACGCCATTACTCAGGCTAGAAGAACCAGCTGTGAGAAAATGGGATGCAGGGTGTCCTAGGTAGACAGAAGGTCAAAGAATGTTTACCCTAAGGCTGACTTACTCTTAGGCATGAGCCACTAGACTAAAGTAGGACAACATTTATGGACCTTGGAGAGAAGAGAAGCCATAGACTAATGTGCAGTTAACCAACACTTCCACCCCAGTGATCAGCAGATAAAAAAAAAAAACAAAAAAAAAAAACAAAAAAACAAAACCTTCTGCTAACTGCTTACAAAGAAGAGAATTTAGAGAAGGGTCCCATGAGTAGACAAGAAAAGTATGAAGCTTATCAGAGACATGGGAAGAATGATAGTTTTTGAAGTAAGCATACACAGAGAAGGCCAATCCTTTAGGCAGGCCACCCAGCAGACACTGTAACATACAAGACCCACTCTGACACCCAAACCCACCAAACCCATCATCCTCCCCCTGGCCAACTATTCCCCCACTCCTTGAAAGATCAGCAGCCCATAGAGACACATGCACCATCTGTACCAATTGGAAGAAGAGCATCCTCCCCATGAACAGTCCTCTACAGCAACATCAGCAGATGCTCTAGGCAAAAGTCCCACCCACACCAGTTGGATGAATAGGCACAGGCAAAATATTCACCGGTTGGAAAAACAGACTCCATAGGAATAGGCACAATCCAAACTTGTTGGAAGAACAGACTCCATAGGCACAAGTAAATCCCACACCAGCCAGAAGAACTGGATGATACACTGGACCTAGACATCCACACATCCATAAACTTCAACTGAAACAACCCTAGTAGACCTGACAACCAGAAAACTTGGCCATTCAAGCCAGAAGACAATAAGGAAACAGACAATAAAGGAAAAAAAAAGACCCATCCGACAAAGACATCACAAGAATCAACACCAGTACCTATAATTATCCCAAACCCAGTTGGGTAAACGACAGTAAAAGCGTACACTCAACAACTTAAAGAGCAATCTGGCACCACTGGAACCTAGTGGTTCTACAACAGTAAGACCTGAACCTCCCAACGCAGATGAAGCAGAAGAAAACAATGTTAAAGATAATTTCATGAAGATGATAGAGGCCCTTAAAGAGGAAATGAAAAATTCCCTTAAAGAAATTGAGGTAGTTAGGCAGTGGTGGTTCATGCCTTTAATCCCAACACTCAGGAGGCAGAGACAGGTGGATTACTGTGAGTTCGAGACCAGCCTGGACCACAGAGTGAGTTCCAATGCTACAGAGAGAAAAAAACTTAAAAAAAAATGTCTTGAAAAAACAACAACAACAAAAAAAAGGAAATTGAGGAAATGACAAACAAAAAATTGGAAGTAATCAATAAATCCCTTAAAGAAAGCCAAGAAGAAAACAATCAAACAGGTGAAGGAAACAGTTCAAGGCTTGAAAATTGAAATAGAGACAATAAAGAAAACACAAAATGGGCTAATTCTGGAAATGGAAAATCTGGGTAAACGAACAGGAAATACAGATGAAAGCATATCTAACAGAATACAAGAGATAGAAGAGAGAATCTCAAGCATTGAACATATGACAGAAGAAATAGATTCATCAGTCAAAGAAAATGTTAACTCAAACACAGAGGGGAAGACTTTCTTGACATTCACTGTTTCACAAGATCAGTTAAAATTCAACACTATCAACACATTTGGCCATATGGTCACATCTTAATAGCTAATGGATGAGGACAAGGGTTAGCATCCCCACTGAAAAAGTAGGCACCAGTTACAGGACACTGGGTGAAACTGCTAATAATTGACAGTCATCCTCCTCACTGGCTCATGGAAATCTCTCTCTTTCAACACCCTCTTTTTAAATGCACATATTCTTGGAAAAGCAGCTGAACTAAAAATCGTGGGTAGTATTTCATGGGACTTCAGAACGGAAAGCAGCTAATGTTTTCATAAGATCCACTTTGAGCCTAAGCACATTAGTGCTATTCATTCATTTACTTTCTCATACAAACATATTTAATGGCCCTTTACCGCATGCCAAGTGCTCTCTACACGGCACGAATTTAGCCATGAAAACAAACTCTAACCTCTCAGATCCTTCAGCCTACAGGGAGAGTCATTGAAACAAGATATAAACACGTAAGTTACATAATTACTTTCCAGACCAAAGGCTATAAAGAAAATGAAATAAGGTTCAAAAATGGTTGGTGAATGCACCCTACTATGTAGGAAAGTTCAAAAGGGCCACCCCAAGGGCTGGAGGGAAAGAGGAAGCCATGCACAGACAGAAGGAAGATTACTCCAAGCGAAGCAAAAGGCTCCCCAGCACCAAGGGGCTGAGCAATTTGGTGAATCCAGAGATAAGCAGTGAGCATTGATGCAAAGATAAGAACAAAAAGAAGTATGATAGACTAGTGCAAAAGTCAACTTTCCAGCGGGCATTGGTGGCGCGTGCCTTTAACCCCAGCACTCAGGAGGCAGAGGCAGGCGGATCTCTGTGAGTTCGAGGCTAGCCTGTCTCCAGAACAAGTGCCAGGATAGGGTCCAAAGCCACACAGAGAAACCCTGTCTCAGAAAACAAAACAAAACAAAACAAAACCCTCAACTTTCCTGCCTCCTTCCTTATCTCTCATTCTCTTTTTCCCCTTCTTCCACCTGTCCTTCTCATTCTCTTGCTCCTCTCCTCCCTCCCTCCATTCCTCTTTTTTCTTCTCCCTTTCCTCTTTCCCTCCTTCCTTCTTTCTTTCTGTGTCTTACTTCTTTTAGCCCTCACAATGACCCATGTCACCCAGAGTTATAATAATAATAATAATAATAATAATAATAATAATAATAATAACAGATGCAGAAAGTCCAATGGACTTCTCAGGGCCACACAGCTAAGAGTGGGACAATAATGCAATTACAAGTAAGTATACAAACAAACTACCTAGTAGAAGGAACATACGAATTGCAGGCAGAGCAGACAGCAGAGTGACTCTTTTAACCACATCTTGCACTAAAGCTGGTTGGGCAGGGTCCTTAAATTCTTGGGTAATCAACATGCATTGTAATTTGACTGTAATGTGAGGTCTAGTTTTCAACCCCTAAGAAGAGACACTCCATAAAGTGAAAGTGGCTTCTAAACCCTTATTTTTTGTTTGTTTGTTTGTTTTTGTTTTTGTTTTTCGAGACAGGGTTTCTCTGTGTAGCTTTGGAGCCTATCCTGGCACTCGCTCTGGAGACCAGGCTAGCCTGGAACTCACAGAAATCCACCTGTCTCTGCCTCCTGAGTGCTGGGATTAAAGGCGTGAGCCACCAACGCCCGGCCCCTTATGATTTATGATATTGGCCCCATTGGACTGTCTGGAGGCACAGCCACAGTAGTGAGATGAACACACACCACCCCCTTCAAGGTCCTTCCTTTCTGGGTTTCCAAAGTTCCAACACCAAAATGGCAGTTCTCTAATTTATTATGGCAAGGATTGTGTGTCAACTAAAATGTTACATGAACGGTGTGACATTTAAGAATAGCAAAAGGCATACAAATTCCAAAAGGGAACTCATAAAGACTAAAACCCCAAAGACAGGTTTCACTGCCCAATCTCTACATTAAGATCCCTTAGAAATTACTGACTGTAGCCCAATCAACCCTTCCTAGGAAGACCTAGATAAAATATTTTGGTTTTGGTTACCACTGTTTCAATCTTGGTTCCTACTATTCAATCCATTTTGTGGTGTAGCCCCAGCATCAGACTTAATTTTGCTCCCTTATCACTGTGTGACCTTGGGAAAACCATTTGAGACGTTCACTTTGGCCTGTGTTCTAGGCTTCCTGTAGATAAAAGCTCTCAATTAGTGAGTGGGATTCTGAAAAGATTGCCACCTATAAGAGAAAATAGGCACAAGCTTGAAGAGCCACCAGATGACAACGCAGATCAAGTCTGCATGCCTGAACAGTGAGGAGGAAGTGATGACCATATTAAAAAAGTCAGCATGGCCATGGGCATCCAGGGTCTCCCAAGAGTAGGGCTGCCTTAATATCTCTACTATACCCAGAAAAGAGAGGTCTGGGTACACACAAACGCAGAGCTTGAAGCAGAGTAGAACTGGCCTCAACCTCTCTAGAACTCAGACACCCTGTCTTTAAAATGGGGATAATGCAATAGCAAAACAAGATTTTAAAGTAAAGATAAGCTTCCTTCCCCTTCCGCCGACTCATCAAAGACCAGACCAGCGACCGATCTGCCAGGAGGTTCCCTATGGAGGCCTAACTCCTGCAGAGTGAGCAGACTACAAGGAGAGGCAAGACCATCCAGAGCTTCGGACATTGAATTCCTGGCCCACACACACTACAGAGTAACAAGAGGAGATAGAGAGATCCTTCCTGCACTCACTGGAAAAAGATATGGGAAGAAGACAGAATAAGAACTTGCTCAACAACAGAAAGACCAATATGACACCACCAGAATCTAGGGACTCCACTCCAGCAAGACCTGAAAAGCCCAACATAGTGCATGAAGATGAGATGGACCTCAAAAATTATCTCAGCAAGATGATAGAGACCTTCAAAGAGGAAACAAGAAAATCCCTTAAAGAAATAGAAGAAAAAGCAAGCAAAAAATTACAGGAAATAGAGGAAAAGACAAACCAAAAAATTCAAGAAATAAACAAATCTCTTAAAGAAGCTAAAGAAACCCAAGATAAAACAACCAAACAAGTGAAGGAAGCTCTTGAAACAGTTCAAAGCATGAAAGCTGAATTAGACACAATAAAGAAAACACAGAATGAGGCGATGCTGGAAATGGAAAGACTGGATAAACGATCAGGATCTAAAGATGTGAGTATAACTAATAGAATCCAAGAGACAGAAGAGAGAATCTCAGCTATTGAAGACTCGCTAGAGGATATACATTCATCAACCAAAGAAAACCTCAAGTCCAACAAATCCCTAACACAAAATATCCAGGAAATATGGGACACCGTGAAAAGACCAAACCTAAGAATAATAGGTGTAGAAGAAGGTGAAGAAACACTGCTCAAAGGTACAGAAAACATATTCAACAAAATCATAGAAGAAAACTTCCCCAACCTACAGAAAGATGTGCCTATGAAAGTACAAGAAGCTTATAGGACACCAAACAGACTGGAGCACAAAAAGAAGTCCCCCTGACACATAATAATCAAAACTCCAAATCTACAGAATAAAGAGAAAATATTAAGAGCTGCAAAGGAAAAAGGCCAAGGAACATATAAAGGCAAACCAATTAGAATCACACCTGACTTCTCAATGGAAACTCTGAAAGCCAGAAGGTCTTGGATAGATACCCTACAAGCACTAAGGGAGCATGGATGTCAACCCAGACTACTGTACCCAGCAAAACTTTCAATCATTATAGATGGAGAAAACAAGATATTCCATGACAAAAACAGATTTAAACAATACATATCCACAAATCCAGCACTACAGAAGGCTCTGGAAGGAAAACTCCAACCCAAGGAACATAACTACATGCAAAAGAACACAGGCAATAGATAATCTAAATTTGCCAAACACAAAAAGAAACAGGAGGGCAAAATCCACACACAAGGACACCACCAACAATAAATCCAAAACAAACAAGAACCAACGAACAATGGACATTAATATCCCTAAATGTCAATGGTCTTAATTTACCCATAAAAAGATATAGGCTAACAGAATGGATACGAAGACAGAATCCATCCTTGTGCTGTTTACGAGAAACACACCTCAACTTCAAAGACAGGCGATACCTCAGAGTAAAAGGATGGGAAAAGATTTTCCAATCAAATGGCCTCAAGAAACAAGCTAGTGTAGCAATCCTAATATCTAACAAATTGGACTTTAAACTAAAATCAATCAAAAGAGATGAAGAAGGGCATTTCTTACTAATCACAGGAAAAGTCCATCAAGATGAAATCTCAATCCTGAACATCTATGCTCCAAATACGAAGGCACCCACATTTGTGAAAGAAACATTACTAAAGCTCAAACCACACATAAAACCACACACACTTATAGTAGGAGACTTCAACACCCCCTTACACCATTGGACAGAACCACTAGACAGAAACTTAACAAAGAAACAAAGGATCTGAAAGAAGTTATGACCCAACTGGGTTTAACAGATATCTATAGAACATTCCATCCAAACACAAAAGAATATACCTTCTTCTCAGCGCCACATGGAACCTTCTCAAAAATTGACCACATAGTTGGCAGCAAAGAAAACCTCCACAGTTACAAAAGTATTGAAATAACCCCCTGTATCTTATCAGACCACCATGCATTAAAGCTGGAATTCAACAGCAATATGAATTGCAGAAAACCTACATTTTCATGGAAAATGAATAACTCCCAATTGCACCATTCTTGGGTTGAGGAAGAAATAAAACAAGAAATTAAAGACTTCCTAGAATTTAATGAGAATGTGGACACAACATACCCGAACTTATGGGATACCCTGAAAGCAGTGCTAAGAGGGAAGTTCATAGCACTAAGTGCTCACATGAAGAAACTGGAGGAAAGTCACATTAGAGAATTGACAGAACAACTGAAAGCTTTAGAGCAAAAAGAAGCAAACACACCAAGGAGGAGTAGATGCCAAGAAATAATCAACCTGAGAGCCGAAATCAACAAAGTAGAAACTAGGAAAACAGTACAAAGAATCAATGAAACAAAGAGTTGGTTCTTTGAGAAGATCAACAAGATAGACAAACCTCTAGCCAAACTAATCAAAAGGCAGAGAGAGAGCATGCTAATTAACAAAATCAGAAATGAAAAGGGGGATATAACAACGGACACTGAGGAAATCCAGAGAATCTTTAGGTCATACTTTGAAAACCTGTATTCCACAAAATTGGAAAATCTAAAGGAAATGGACAGCTTTCTGCATAAATATCACTTACCAAAATTAAATCAAGATCAGATAAACAGTTTAAATCGACCTATAACCCCTAATGAGATAGAAGCAGTAATCAAAAGCCTCCCAACCAAAAAAATGTCCAGGGCCAGATGGCTTCACTGCAGAATTCTACCAGAAATTCAAACAAGAGCTAATTCCAGTATTCCTCAAACTGTTCCGCACAATAGAAGCAGATGGGATATTGCCAAACTCTTTCTACGAGGCTACAATCACTTTGATACCCAAGCCACACAAAGATAAGACTAAGAAAGAGAACTACAGACCTATATCCCTCATGAACATTGATGCTAAAATACTCAATAAAATATTGGCTAATCGAATCCAAGAACATATCAGAAAAATCATCCACCACGATCAAGTAGGCTTCATCCCAGGAATGCAAGGATGGTTCAACATACGAAAAACCATTAATGTAATCCACCATATAAACAAACTGAAAAAGAAAAACCACATGATCATCTCACTAGATGCTGAAAAAGCCTTTGACAAAATCCAACATCCCTTCATGATAAAGATCTTGGAGAGAACAGGAATAACAGGAACATATCTAAACATGATAAATGCGATATACACCAAACCAATAGCCAACATCAAACTAAATGGAGAGAAACTCGAAGCTTTTCCTCTAAAATCAGGAACAAGACAAGGATGTCCACTCTCTCCATACCTCTTCAATATTGTACTTGAAGTTCTAGCTAGAGCAATAAGACAAGAACAGGAGATCAAAGGGATACAAATTGGAAAGGATAAAGTAAAACTTTCACTATTTGCAGATGACATGATAGTCTACATAAGTGACCCGAAAAACTCTACCAGGAAACTCATACAGCTGATAAACACCTTCAGCAAGGTAGCAGGATACAAAATTAACTCAAAAAAATCTGTAGCCCTACTGTATACAGATGATAAACTCAATGAGAAAGAAATCATGGAAACATCACCTTTCACAATATCCACAAGCAACATTAAATATCTTGGGGTAACACTAACCAAAAAAGTGAAAGACCTGTACAATAAGAACTTTGAGACTTTAAAGAAAGAAATTAAAGAAGATACCAGAAAGTGGAAAGATCTCCCGTGCTCTTGGATAGGCAGAATTAACATAGTAAAAATGGCAATCCTACCAAAAGCAATCTACAGATTCAACGCAATCCCCATCAAAATCCCAACACAGTTTTTCACAGACATTGAAAGAACAATACTCAACTTTATATGGAAAAATAAAAAACCCAGGATAGCCAAAACAACTCTTTACAATAAAAGATCTTCTGGAGGCATCACCATCCCTGACTTCAAGCTCTACTATAGAGCCATAGTTCTGAAAACAGCTTGGTATTGGCACAAGAATAGACAGATAGACCAATGGAATCGAATTGAAGACCCAGATATTAACCCACTCACCTACGAACACCTTATTTTTGACAAAGGTGCTAAATCCATACAATGGAAAAAAGATAGCATCTTCAACAAATGGTGCTGGCACAATTGGATTCGGACATGCAGAAAATTGCAGATAGATCCATACCTGTCACCATGCACGAAACTTAAGTGCAAATGGATCAAAGATCTCTCCATAAATCCAGCCACACTGAATCTTCTAGAAGACAAAGTGGGAATAACCCTTGAACAAATTGGCACAGGAGAACGATTCCTGAACATCACGCCAGAAGCACAGACACTGAGGTCTGCAATCAATAAATGGGACCTCCTGAAACTGAGAAGCTTCTGTAAGGCAAAGGACACAGTCAGTAGGATAAAACGACCACCCACAGAATGGGAAAAGATCTTCACCGATCCCACATCTGACAGAGGACTGTTTTCCAAAATATATAAGGAGCTCAAGAAGCTAGCCACCAAAACACCAAACAATGAAATTAAAAAGTGGGGTGCAGAACTAAATAGGAAATTCTCAACAGAGGAATCTGAAATGGCTGAAAGACACTTAAGAAAGTGCTCAAAATCCTTGGCCATCAGAGAAATGCAACTCAAAACAACTCTGAGATACCACCTCACACCTGTCAGAATGGCTAAAATCAAAAATACCAATGACAACCTTTGCTGGAGAGGTTGCAGAGAAGAAGGAACACTCCTCCATTGCTGGTGGGAGTGTGAACTTGGAAGACCACTTTGGAAATCAGTATGGCGGTTGCTCAGAAAAATGGGAATCAATCTACCTCAAGATCCAGCTATTCCTCTCTTGGGTATATACCCAAATAGGGCATGTCCATACAACAAGGACATATGTTCAACCATGTTCATAGCAGCATTGTTTGTAATAGCCAGAACCTGGAAGCAACCTAGATGCCCCTCAACTGAAGAATGGAAAGAGAAAATGTGGTACATTTATACAATGGAGTACTACTCAGCAGAAAAATGCAATGGAATCTTGAAATTCGCAGGCAAATGGATGGAACTAGAAGAAACCATCCTGAGTGAGGTAACCCAATCACAAAAAGACAAACATGGTATGTACTCACTCATATATGATTTTTAGACATAGAGCAAAGGTTTACCAGCCTATAATCCTCTTCCCCAAAGAAACTAGAAATCATGAATGACTCTAAGGGATAAATGGACCCCAGGAATGGGAAGTGGCATAAACTCCCGAGCTAATTGAGAGCATGAGGGTAGGGGAGTGGGTGCTGCCACAATAAGAGCACAAGAAGAAGAGGAGAGGAGAAGAAATGGAGGAGCAGATATATTGAGTTGGGGGAAGAATAGAGGAGAGAGAGCAGGATGAGAGATACCATATCAGAGGGAGCCACTATAGGTCCGAGAAGAGATCTGGAACTAGAAAGATCTCCAGAGACCTACAAGGATGACACGATCTGACAGTCTGGGCAGTGGAGGAGAGGATGGCCTAGAAGCCCCTCCCCTAGAATGAGAGTGATGACTACTCTCTATGCTATCCTAGAGTCTTCATCCAGTGGCTGATGGAAGCAGAGACAGACATACACAGAAATACACTGAGCTGAATTCTGGAACCTAGTTGAAGAGAGGGAGGAATGAAGAACGAAGGGGTCTGTACCTGGTTGGAGAAACCCACATAAACAGTTGGCCTGAAAAAGGGAAAGCATATCGACCCCAGACGCTCTTTCCAAGGCCAGTACGGAACTAATCCAGCCCCTGCACTCCTGGGAGCCTCCGGAGGTGGACTGGCTTTTTGCCCTGGTGTATGTGGGGGACTTCGAGAGCCCATCCCACTTGAAGGGATGCACTCTGTCTCTGAACACATGGGGAGGGACCCAGGCCCAGCACAGGAAGATTTGGTGGACTTGGTGGAGCCCCGGTTGGGGGCCCTACCCTGCCTGGGGAGTGGTTGGTGGATGGAGTAGGGGGTAGGTTGGAGGTGGGGGAGAAGGAATGGGGGTAAGGGGAGGGAGAGGGAGAGAGGGGAAGTACATGTGAAACAAGCCTGTTCCCTAACTTGAATTAATAATAATAAAAAGAGAGAAAAAAAAAGTAAAGATAATCTTCATATGACTATCATTAAGTTTTAATGTGAGCAATTTGATAAAATCCTTCTTTTATCAGATAACAAGATAATTCTGATACTGGTTTTATTAGACTGACAGGTGTATTGTCTTTCACCAGCAATGACTATGACATCTTGACAACACAGGCATTATAGACTCAGAGTTTTATTGTAGATAGATTAGGTGATTGAGCCTAAGCACTAAGCATGGGTCTGTCTTCTAAAACAAAGCACCTCATTAGAATGATGACAAGATTTAGGGTAAGTACAGATTAGCAAGAATTTTTTTAATCTCTTTGTACCCTGTGTTTATACCTTTAAGATCTTAAAACTATCTGACTGATGAATAATCTCCGAGTTTTTTCATTTTTCTGTCTTCTTTCTTTTCTTCCTTCCTTCTTTCCTTTCTTCCTCCTTTTCCTTCCTTCCTTCCCTCCTTCCTTTGAAAATTGATTAGGCCAACCATGTCAAGATGTTTTGTAGAGCCAGGTGGTGGTGATGGCACATGCTTTTAATCAATCCTAGCACCCAGGAGGCAGAGGCAGGTGGATCTCTACTAATGAGTTCCAGGTCAGCCTGGTCTACAGAGCAAGTTATAGGACAGACAAAGTTATACAAAGAAACACTGTCTGGGGGTGTTTTGTAGAAAAACAATAACAGTACTCCCATTTATTGAGCTTCTTTTATGATGTAGGCCATGCATATAATTTTATTTAATCTTCATAGTAACATTGAAAAAGAGCCTCTTGATTAAATCATTTATTGGTTCACCTCTGGGAAAGCCTAGGATCTGCCAAATTTGTAAAAAGTTAGGTCATTCACAACCAGTGATACCACTACCAGAAAGTGATGAGACTGGTACAGAAACCCAGGCTTGCTGAAATTTCCAGACACGCTCTTGTTCCTTTTCTGTGTCAGTCAATGCATAAGTTACAAGGCTGCAATCTTCCCTCACCAACACATCAGAGTTCTTTCTTAAAGAAAACTCGAGGCTGAATATCGGAAAAAAAAAAAAAAACACTGAAAGTGCTTCCACAGCCCCTCATGTATTTCTGTGAAGTGCTTTCCTGGGAAAGGTTCCCTGCATTTCCCAAAGTGCAGTGAGGGCTCTCTCCCTCCCTCCCTCCCTCCCTCTCTCTCTCCCTCCCCCTCCCTCCCTCTCTCTCTCCCTCCCTCTCTCCCTCCCTCCCTCCCTCCTTCCCTTTCTCCTCTCTTCTCTCTGGATTATTCACCAGAAACAAATAGAATCAATAATCATTAAATCCTAAAATGTCCAAGGATGGTTGTGGACTTCACTATCTCCTGTGGTTCGAATATGGATTGTGCTGTAAAGGTGACTGAATGGTCCTCTGGGTGGCGGTGTGGCATGGTGGGGCTTTTAAAATGGGGCTAGTTGGGCCTTAAATAGGTTAAAGGTTCCACCATTTTGAATGAATTAACTCTGTCTCCTGGGAATAAGTCAGGACTGGTATTTGTAGATTAGTTGTTATAAAAAGTATGAGCCTGGCCCTCTGGGTTCTCTTACTCATTTGCCCATCTGAGTGCCCCATCCACACATGAAAGCTGTTCCCTTTTCACCTCTTTGTCATTTTGTGATGCAGCCAGCACACCATGTGGAAGTTTCACGCAGTGGAATCATGAGCCACAACCTCATGATAAACCTCTGCTTATAAAGTACTTCGCCTCTGGTGTGTTGTTATAACAACACACAAATACACAAAGACACTGTGCTGGTCAATGTCCTAAGCAGAAGCGGTGCCCCCAGCTAGAAATGTTTCTGGAAATCTAGGCTGGGTTTATTCTGTAATCCCTTGTTATTTAACAAAATTGATGCTTGAGAGCCCAGAAAAGATCAAAACCTTGGGGATCTGTGTGTATTAAAAAAAAAAAAAAAAAAAGAAAAAAAAAAAAAGCTTATTTGCAGTAGAGCAAAGATGGTCTTAGTTTATGTCATTGGGTTGGATTTAACAGAGGGTTGACGCCTCTCTCTTGCTGGCCAGTGGCTTGAAATTCGAATTCCTAAATGCCTCAAGAAGTGAGATCCTGATATTTTTTAAAGGCAGGAAGGAGAAGGAGGTACTCCAAGGGGTACCCTTGGAGGTTGACAAAGAACAAAAGAACACTAAAAAGTCAAACATGCCTCAACATTCAGAATGTATTACCTCGGAATAATTTTCTTATGAAACCAAGATACATGCAGGAAGGAGAGGATGGGCTACAAACATAATGGAAAGCATGGGCTATATTCCTCTAAAGACAGACATCATTGTCCTTGTTAAACAATTGATGCCTAGTTATTGTCACACAGCTGAACGAAACTCACAGGTGACCAGCAAGATTATACCATCAGCAGAACAGAGAACAGCTAAGCAATTAAAACTTGTCTATTTGGCATCCCAGCCCTTCTTGTTTGAAGTAAGCTCTAGCTATGAAACTAGAAACAGAAACCTCCTGTCTCTGCCTCCAACATTCAGGGATTACAGATATGCACCAACACAGCCATTCAACCTAAAAATTAGAGCTTTAAAAATGTTGAGTGAGAATGTCTTAGGAATGTGACATAGAGTATCATTGTGTCTTGGGGTAGAACAAACCATAATATAAATTCCGAATCTGACATTAAGCTCTTGCACCTTGGGCAGGAAACCTTATCTTTTTGCTCCTCGGTTTCTGCAGGTATAGAACGGTGAATATGATGCCTTCCTTCAAGAGCAGTAGTGAGAAGTGCAGAGAACACTGTAGGGAACTGGGGAGATGGCTCGGATACTAACATGCTTGCTGCATGAACATGAGGGTCTAAGTTTGGACTGAAAGTTTAGCAGTGTTCACCTGTAATCCCAGCTCTGGAGAGACAGTCAGGGGGATTCCTGCGGCTTGCTGGCCAGCCAAACTAGCTGAATTGGTGAGCTCCAGGTTCAGATTGAGACTGAGTCTAAAACACAAAATGGAGAGAGGTGGAGGAAGATGCCTGACACGACATCTGACCCCCACGTGGATGTGCACATATATGCATGTGCATCCTCCCACCCACAAACACACAGAACATGCATACACTCACAAGAACATGAATACACACAGAGAAAAGAAAAAGTAGGGGAAACCATCTGCCACACTATCAGAATATGACAGGTATTTAAGAGAACTGTTATATGATCACAATCAATTAAAAACTAAAAATAAGTAACTGTTTTTTCTTTCCCTGACACAGTATGTTTGATTACTTCAACAACTAGAGAAGTTTCTAGTTGTTTGAAATTAACAAATTCATGTTGTTTTTGCATCATCCTGATTTAGCCTGTCTGTTACTTTCTCTATATTCTCCTTCAATGCTTCTTTTTGTACGAAAGACTGTTCTGTGGAAATCAGAGGTGGAGGTCCTTCAAAAATCCTAAGTAGAACTACCATATCATTCAGCTATAACAGTCCTGGATATACACCCAAAGGTCTCTGTATCCTTCCACACAGAACTAACTGCACAGCCATCTTTATACTGCACTATTCACAGTAGCCAAAGTTTGGAAGCAGACTAGACATCCGTCAACAGATAAGCGATAGACAAAGTGAGGTACATGTGCACAATGGAATTTTATTTCTGTGAAGAAAAAAAAAAAAAACACTAAGACATCCAGAAGAAAGTTGATAGAACTGAATACCATCATGTTAAACAAAATAAGTCAGATCCAGAAAGAGAAATATTATGTTTTCTCTCCAATGTGTATATATATGGACATATTTTTACAACATTAAAATACAAAGGGGAGTATGAAAGTGGAGACGGCAGCCTAAAGAGAGAGAGGTGGGAAACAAGAAGCAGTGTGCAATTTGTAGGTCATAGAGGCAGAGGGAGGAGCTATATGCAGGCATAAAGGGAACCAGGAAGGGTGGTGGAAGGGCTTTGTGGACAGGGCAAATGAGAACAAAATATAATCACGTATATGTATGAAGAGGACACATGAAACTCATTTCTTTGTGTTTTAGCCAAAATATTACTTAAAAAGAGAAAAGAAAAGATTAAGTAAGATTGGATGTGGTGGCATTTAAGAGACTAAGATGGGAAGACTCTATCTCAGAGACATGGGGGTGGGGAGGAGGAGAAGGGAAGGGAGGGGAAAGGAAGGGAGGGGAAGGGAAGGGAAGGAGAGGAAGAGAAAGGGAAGGAAAGGGAAGGAAAGGGAAGGGAAAGGGAAGGAGAGGGAAGGGAAAGGAAGGGAAGGGAAAGGGAAGGGAAAGGAAAGGGAAAGGGAAGGGAAGGGAAAGGGAAGGGGAAGGGGAAGGGGAGGGGAGGGGAAGGGAAGGGAAAGGAAAGGAAAGGGAAGGAAAGGGAAGGAAAGGGAAGGGAAAGGGAAGGAGAGGGAAGGGAAAGGAAGGGAAGGGAAAGGGAAGGGAAAGGAAAGGGAAAGGGAAGGGAAGGAAAAGGGAAGGGGAAGGGGAGGGGAGGGGAAGGGAAGGGAAAGGAAAGGAAAGGGAAGGAAAGGGGAAGGGGAGGAAAGGGGAAGGGAGAGGGAGGGAAGGGAGGGAAGGGGAGGGAAAGAAGGGAAGGAGGGAGAGGGGAAGGGGAGGGGAAGGGGAGGGAAGGGAAGGGGAGGGAGGGGGGGAGGGAAGGGGAAGGAAGGGAAGGGAAAAAGGGAAGGGAAGGAAGGGAAGGGGGAAGGGGAAAAGGGGAAGGGGAAGGGGAAGGGAAGGGGAGGGGAAGGGGAGGGCGAGGGGAAGGGAAGGGGAGGGAAGGAAGGAAGGGGAGGGGAGGGAAGGGGGGAAGGGGAGGGGAGGGAAGGGGTGGAAGGGAAGGCGGGAAGGGGAGGGAAATGCGGGGAAGGGGGAGGGGAGGGGAAGGCGGAAGGGGAAGGAGGGAGGGGAGGGAAAGGGAGGGGAAGGGGAGAGGGTGGAAAAGGGAGGGAAGGGAAGGGGAGGCGAAAGGGGAAAGGGAAGGAAGGAAGGGAGTGGAAGGGGAAGGGGAGTGAGGAGGAGGGGAAGGGGGAAGGGGGAAGGAAAGGGGGAAGGAAGGAAGAAGGAGGGAAGGGAAAGGGGGAAGGAAGGAAGGGAAGGAAGGAGGCGGGAAGGAGGAAGGGGGAAGGAAGGAAGGGCGAAGGAAGGGGGAGGAAGGGGAAGGAAGAAGGGGGGGAAGGAAGGGGGAGGAAGGAAGGTGGGAGGAAGGGAAGGCTGGGGAGGAAGAAGTGGGGAGGAAGGAAGGAGGAAGGAAGGGGGGGAGGAAGGAAGGGGGAAGGAAGGAAGAAGGAAAGAAGGGGGGAAAGGAAGGAGGAAGGAAGGGGGAGGAGGAAGGGAAGGAAGGAAGGAAGAGGGGAAGGAAGGGAAAGGAAGGAAGGGAAGAAGGAAGGGGGAAGGAAGGAAGGAAGGGGGAAGGAAGGAAGAAGGAAGGGGGAAGGAAGGAAGAAGGAAGGGGGAAGGAAGGAAGAAAGGGGGAAGGAAGGAAGAAGGAAGGGGGAAGGAAGGAAGGGGAGGAAAGGGGAGGGAAGGGGAGGAAAGGGGAGGAAAGGGGAGGAAAGGGGAAAGGGGAAAGGGGAAGGGAAGGGAAGGGATATGGCTAATGAAAGAAATGAGAAGAGAGAGGGAGAGAGAGGGAAAGGGTGAGGGAACGGAGAAGGAGAAAAAAGCAAAGAAAGGGAGATGTGGAGAGGAAAAGTTGAAAACAAGATAATTGTTCTTCAGAATTCCTTTCTGGTACACCATGGCACTTGCTAATGTTCATAGCTTTGATAGTATCCTATTGGTAGCATCAGGAAAGTGATGTCCTCTCCACTGACCTCAAACCCCATCCTATCCTTTCAAGGCCTATTATAATTCAAGACCATCTCATGCCCTAGTATATCTGGGTTTCCTCATCCCAACCTGTCTGGATCTGTACATTACTATAATGCCAATAGACTGGTACTTTATAGTCTGTCTTCACACAGTCACACAAAACTGAACAAGAAACTTCAGGAAACAGAAGGTGATATACAATATGCAATATCTCAGAGGTAAATCTGGCAAAGACTTGATATCCATAAATCTAATATTTTTAGAAAGTTCCTATCATGGATGAATCAACTGGAAGACGTTTATGTCTTAATTCCTGTGGCTGCAAATATACTCCTTTACATGACTAAGAAAACTATGTGAGTGGATTAAGTACAAGATTTTCAGTTGGGGAAGTTATCTGGAATTACCCCAGTGAGCTCACTGAAATCATAAAGTCCATATGAGGAAGAGAGAAGAATTAGAAATACAAGCATCTCACAATGCTAACGACATTGAAGATGGATGGATAGGAGTGAAACAACTAATAAAAGAGGTTTCTGGAAGCTGAGAAGGATGAGGGATGAAGTCATCTACAGGGCCCTCAGGAGGTGTAGCACCCTGGTTTTACCTTAGTAAAATCCACTTCCAACTTCAGAACTGCAAGAAAAGAAATTATGTTTCAAGTCACTAGGTCTGTAGTGAGACTGACAGTGAGAAGGTATTGCAACTGCTGTATTTAACATTTGCAACTTAGTCTTCTTTTTTGGAGAAATGGTGTCTATATGGAGTTGACAGATTGAGGAAGCAGAGACATGGAGCACTCAGTTACTTAAATTTCAGGTAAACACTAAATACCCATTACTGGTAATACATACCATTTCATACCTGGGGCATCCTCAGAACACGTTATTCTTTTTATCCATAATTCATTTATATGAGCAGCCTGTGTTTTATCTTGCAACCTGATACCTGTACACTGACTATTGTCTAAGTAAAGTATGTGTTCCTTTCATCTTAAACCTGCCTTTTTCAAGTTCTAAAATCTCTGTCTAGAACCAGCATGTGGATATTTAGGAAGTCAAACTTTACCTCAGGCTAGGTGTTTGTTTCCACATCTTCATAATGAAGTTCCATTTACACCCACATGGAAAACCCCAGTCCTCACTATCTGATGCCGTGGCCATGGTCCATTGATATGAGATGTACAAGGAAAAGGGAAACTATAAGTGAAATACCCTGTACATAGACTGTGATGATACAAGTTATAAATATGCTGTATTCTGTGTATCTCCATTACACAGTGTGCCTCTACTTCTGCATCCCAAACTTCAAACAGGATCAAATGAAGTTCACCGTCTCCCATTCCTACCTCTCCCATGTCCACACCCTTTTCTTCTACCTTTGACCCATCCATCCACCTACTCATCCATCCCATCCATCCATCCATCCATCCATCCATCCATCCATCCAGCTATCCACCCACAAGCCTGTCTACATATTTACACAATGTATTCTGGAGCCTCCCCTGTTTTGTCTCTCACTTCTGTCTTTTACCAATAAGAGAACATATTGCTGATCTATATTTATATCCAACCTATAGTGTAGAACCAACCCCAGCCTAGACCAGGTTAACTTTGTCTGCCTGCCAATGTGGAAAAGATGAAGCTAGCTGTGAAAAGACATTGACATTTTGGGTTTGCTATTTTAAAAAATATCTAAAACATTAAGTGAGTAATATTTAATCCATCCCAATTGATTGTGGAAAAGACAGATAGGCATTGCTGATGTTTCTTTTGCAAAGATTTTGGAAGTCTTATAATATAATATAATATAATATAATATAATAATACTATATTATATTATATTATAATTATATTATAATATAATATAATAATACTGCTCTCTGATAATCAGCACAAGAGTCACTATTGATAAATAATTTCCCAAGATAGCATTGGCCTCTAAGCTGATAGTGTCACTGCTCCAATGCCCTATGGCCCAGCCTTCGTAGACACAACCGAGCATGGCTAGCTGAACTACTTTCATTACTCATCCTCCCAAACACATTCACTACTGTATTCATCATGTATTGTACAAGCAGCCATGAGTACTAGGGGCAGGGTGGGGACTCTCTTTAAGTGATAGACCAATATAATCTAAAAGGGTTTATTATAAGAAATTGACACACAGTCATAGAGGCTGAGATGTCCAGGGACTGCAGAGATCATATTCCAGTTTGGTTCTGAAAATCAGCCAGCTACTGCAGAACCAGGAAAGCCCAATGTCCCAGTTCTAAGGCTTGTTTGTTTGTATGACTTTGCATTAAGAATGTCATAGGACAGTGTTGGGAGCTGCAAAGTACCGCGCCCAAAAGATGGCGCTGGTTTCCGCCTTCCGCCAGCCCGACATCAAGTGTTCTCTGTGGTAAACAACTCCTAATTTGGTAAAGGCCATGTATCCTCTTAATTCTGCTTGGAGACAACCTATCCTGGCACACCACGTAGGGTTAGGTGATTGGTAGATGTAGACTATATCAGGCCCCGTCTTGCTCTACCTGGGGCCGCCATTCACTGTAAATCAAGGTTCCCGATTAAACTGTGAGAAGAAGGTTCCTCGTTGTTGCATCGTTCTTGCTGGTCAAGGTTGGACGCAACAGGACAGGTTAACAGCTACTTTGGAATGGCTGGGAGAAGCCCTTTGATTCTGGAAGAGGAGTAGAATTAAACATTTGCATTAAAAATGGTAGTTCAAAAAGAAGAGGCATCAGACATTACATCTCGTTAGCATCAGTTCTCCGTGGATTGGTAAAGCGCCTGCAGGATCATGTAAGGGAGAATTCCAACCTGGAAAGTGGCACGTTTCCTGTTCACGACGCTGTTTGTATTGGCTGGGGTTCGGTTACTTGATGTGCTGGTTATTTTATGTTACCTTAACTCAGGCACTGAGTTCCCAGATTGTTGGTCAAACTTCATTCTTAGTTAGTGTTTCTCTGAAGATGTTTTTGGGTGAGATCAACATCTAAATAAATACACTAAGTAAAGCAGGTTGTTGTCCAAGATGTAGCTGGATCTCATCTAATCAGTAAAAGGCCCAAATAGATAAAATGGTGGACTCCTCCAAGTAAGAGAATTTTCCCATGGGGAAAGGGTCAAGATCCCCTGAGCAAATTGAGAGCATGGGAAGAGGGGGGAGGGAGCTACGAGAATGAGAAGGGAAGAAGAGGAAGGATCCAGAGGTCATGAGGGAGCAGAAAGGTTGAGTCAGGGGAAGAATAGAAGAAAGGATATGTGATAGGTATCACATAACTAGGGTTTTAGTTGGGGGGGCTGGTAGGGGAGGACAGGAGGGAGAAGGGAACTGGGATTATCAGGTAAAACAATCTTATTTCTAATTCAAATAAAAAAAATGATTTAAAAAAAAAGAATTCTCCTGCCTGCCAGCTATTGAACCTAAATACAGCTGCTTCCATGGGAACCCAGTCCTCATGCTTGTATAGCAGGCACTTTAAACACTGAGCCATCTCCCCAGCCCCCAGGCTATGATATTTTTCTTTTCCTCTCTTTCTCTTATTTAATTTTTAAGATTTATTTTTATTTATCTGTCTGTGTGTGCAGAAGCTTATAGAGACCAGAAGGAGGTGTTGGATCCCTTGGAGCAAGAGTTAACAGGCATTTGTGAGCTGCCTGATGGTGAGTACTGGGATACAAACTCTAATACTCCAGTAAAGCAATAATTGCTTTTCACCACCAAGCCAAGTCTCCAGCTCCCTCCCTTGTTTTGGGAAGAGGCATAAACACATGTAATGGCATACATTTGGAAGTCAGAGGGTTAACTTTTCCAAGTTAGTTATTTCTTTCCACTATGCAGGTTCTTGGGGGTCCAGTGGGGGCCTTCACTGGATCAGTATCTCACTGGCTTCCAGTCCATGGTTTGTTTCTATTTTTAATAAAAAATCACAATATTATTTACTTCTATCTGTCTCATGAAAGTCAAGAAGTTACTAAACATATTCTCAGGAGAGCTTGTAGGAAGTACTCTTTGTATCTGTATAATGTATGCTCTTTTTGAAGAGCTAACACATCCAATTATGTGAGGCAGAAACCACACAATAACAGCAGAATAAGTTTAGTTGCCAACATTACATAAAAGCAACAGAAAAAAATGTGTTGTGTCCAAGTATAAAAGGCTTGTCAAAGATAAATAAACATTTAAAATAGAAATATTTATGTCATCTCATAGAGCAATGGAAAACTAGATTCAATGAGTGAAAAAATTCTGAGGATACCATAAGCAAATATTTACATGTGTTGGGATTTAGAAAGCTCAGTGACTATACACAAAGTATTTGGATTTTTCTTAATTTTAAATAATTTTTGACAGTACAATATAATTACATTATTTCCCCTTCCCTTTTTTTACTCCAAACCCTACCATGTATCCCCCCACCTTGCTCTTTCAAAATCAGGACCTCTTTTCTTTAATTGCTTTTACATTTGTGTGTGTTTCTAAATACATGAATACAATGTGCTCAGTCTATATAATATTGTATATATTTATATTATACACATTATAACATATAACATATTTATATGAACACACACATATATAGCTTTAATATGTTTTCAGGCTGAATATTTGGTGTTGGATAACCAACTGGCCCTTTTCCCTGGGGAAGATTATTTCTCCTTCTCTCAGCCTTCCTTAGCTGCCTGCATTTCTTTGTCCAATTCTTTGAGGCCCCTTGAGATTTCCTCCTTCCGTGTTAGCATACCTATTGGTGGCATCTTCGTTTGGGTGGTTTTGTTTAGGCAGTCATGTTGGTGAGACTTCATGAGTGTAGCTTCTCTGACAGAGCAAACTTCCTGTTCCTCTTGCAATCTTCCTGCCTCATCTTCCACAATCATCTCTGAGCCCTAGGAGCAGAGTTGTGCTAAATATGCATTGCTTAGAACTGGGCTCCATACGCTACAGTTTCATTGTTTGTGGTTTTCTGTAATGCTCTCTATTACAAAAAGAAGGTTCTTTGATGGGGAAGGGACAATTACCCTTATCTGTGTGTATAAGGACAAATGTTCAGAATGCAATTGGGAAGTATGCTCTCTTAGTAAAGTAGCAGTTGTAGGTTTTCCTCCAAAAGCCAAGATTTCACTAGCCCTGGGTAGTTGACTAGATTTCCAACACCAGGCATAAGCTCCCTCTCCAGCTCTCACCTGGAGAACTGTTTGTTATTGCCAAGGTATGTGTACCACTGCTGGAACCCTTAGGGCTGTCTTGTAATGCTGGTCGTAGCTCATAGTGTCATAGCCAGGTAGGACTTTTGGTCACCTCCTTCCTTTGGAAGCTTGTTTAGTGCCTTTTGGTACCATGAAAGCTAGTCCTCTGGGAAGAGGTCCATCTCAGGTCCTCTGGGCTCTGTGTCCAGAGTACACAGTGTCTTAGGCAACAAGGACTTGCCTCCCACCTTGGGCGGTGGGGCTACCATGGGCAACAGCAATAGCTTAATCTTGTATGGTATCTGCCCTCTTTAGACCCGAACAAGCACTGGGCTATTAAACTCATCCCAAATACAGGGCTCATCAACAACTCCATTCACTCTTCATGCAGTCTGTGTATGTACTGATTGAATGATAAACAACTTACACACCCCAGAGATGGTCCACAGTATCCCTCAAGGCACACCACATTCTTTTGGTTTCTGTAGAAGCCTATTGCTAGCGGGTGGGCGTTAGAAAGAAAAAAATACACACGGTACAAGCTCATCTGTAATTTTAAAGTCATCTTCCCTCTTCAGTAATAAAGTACAAGATGTTCTTCTGGTTGAAAAACCTCCGGAGACTTGGGGAGGGATAGAAGAGGGAGCTTGTGTTTTCAGAAACAAATCATTAAAATCCGGGTTGCCAACTCAAGAAATCACAAAGGACGGATGACTATATTCTAAATGTTCAACACAATCCTGAAATCATCTTTTTTGTGATTCATACGTTTTCAAACTACAATTGAAAAAGAACAGAAAGAAGGAAGAGTGAACATGCGAGAAGTGCTCCCCATCATGATTGAGAAAATGGCCTTGTAGTCACATTGCCTTCACGAATGAGTGTCTGCCTATGTTTGGCATTGCTTAAGAATATATATGTACAGATATATAAGACCAAGAGTGTGCAATTTTTATATATCACGTCTACATATCTAAAATGTTACCCTAAACAAAAAGCATCCTCTCATATTTCTGTCACCACCACCACTACCCAGCCCCTGATTTATTTAAATCATTAAAGTTTCAATCATCCCTGCTTTCCTCTAAGATGCCACTTCTGTAATCCTAGGGGAATTCCAAGGCCCCCCAGGAATACATTTGCTCTCCATAATAAATATTTTGCCACATGTTTTTGTTATGATTGGCGGAGCATGTGGTGACCATGATTTAATTAGGGCAAGATCTAACCTTCTGAGCTGTGTCTCATGTTTTCAAGATCTAGCCATTTGAGAGCATTATCCCAAATATAGACCAGGGAGGCCACAGTACTCCAGTGGCACAATTTCCATTCATGTGAGGAGGGGGCAATTTTAATATTCTCAAGTCATGTATTTGCACAAATAATTTTGAAACTCAGGACATCTGTTTTGGAAAATAGAAAAATGCCCGTTTTTTATGATAATATGTTTGCACATTTCCAGCTGACAAGATTGCATCATGGGTATATTTAGCCGTGACTTCTAATTCAGGACATTTGATTAAAATATGTTAAATTAAATTACCATCATCATTTTCAACCTAATGTGAATTCCCTCCAGAAGTGTCTTTATACTTATCTCCATTCATTTCATTTTCCCCTCAGAATTATTTTCTTTGCTTTGCACATTCTCTTTAGTTTATAATTCTTCATAAATAAATGAGATTCATGCCTCCTTGTGGTGTCTGTGTTGTGTGCAGAATTAATTCCTTCAAAATGGGTGATAACCAAAGTATCCTATGCTGTGATTCACCAAAAATCCTGGTGCATATGCTGAGACAGGCACTGTTGCAGGCACTTTGCACGTATTAACTTAATGCTCACAACAGCCTTGGAGCAAAAGGCACGAGAGCGACCCTCACTTCACAAAGAGGCATGGAGATGGCAATTCACTTTCTCACACATAGCAGAGTGAGGTTTCATACACGGCTTTTTTTCTCTAGATCACTAGCTTAGTGGCTGCTGCTATGATAATTATTTCAAATGTACCAAAGTTATCTGTCATCTTCTGGTGGTTCAGGTACCCTGATTCCTCCCACTGACCCAAGCATACATAACTTGTACACACCACACATCCACTTCATTGGGAGGCATTTGTGCTTTTTTGAGTCTCTATTTTGTAATCCTGAATTCTGCGGGGTAGAAAAACTATGGGTTTTGTTTATTTGTTTCTAAAAGAACAGACTTTTTTCACTCATTTTTCACCACCTTCCCCCACTCCTCCCAGATCTGCCCCCATTCCCTACCCACCCAATTTTGTGTCCTTTTTTTTTTTACCCATAAGATTCTTAGTTGCCCATATGTATTCTTGCAATGGAGTGTGGTCAATTTACCAGGGACAACATTTCTATATATATAATAATGCATGCCTGGTACCATGGAACTGGAGTAACAGACACTTGTGAGCTGCCATGTGGGTCCTAGGAATTGAACCCAGGTTCTCTAGAGGAACAGTCAGTACATTTAGCCACCAAGCCATTTTCCAGTGGCAACATCCTTAAAGAAAACTGACTCTCCCTCTCTCAATGGCTATAATTGCCAATATCTCCTTGGCTATCGGTATGACTTTTATGTCTGTCTGCCCTTGTCCATGCTGAGATTTGGTCCAATTTGAGCTTGCACAAGGACTTTGCATGCTGTCACAATCACTATGAGTTCATATGAGCAGCTTCCCTGTTGTGTCTGAAGGACGCTATTTCCTTGTATTTGTCCCCCCCCCCCCTTGCTCTTACAGTCTTTCTGACTCATCTTCCACAGTGATCCCTGAGCCTTAGGAGGAGGGGATGTGACATAAATTTCCCATTTAGGCATGGCCATTCTGAAGCCTCTTGTTCTCTGGATCTTGGCCAGTGTGGGTCTCTGTGCAAATCAGCATCTACTGCAAACAGAAGCTCCACAGATGAGGGTTGAGAGAGTCATTCATCTATGGGTATGATAAGTTATTAGGAGTCAGTTTAAACCATGTCTATTTAGAATAAAAGTAGCAGGTTCTCCCCTGGTGACTTAAACAACAATAAAAATATGATTCCGGTTTTCTGTAGCTTTTCTTAACTATGTGTAGTTTTTACTCACAATAGGATTCATTGTGCTCCACTGAGGTGTTGAAAAATACTAGGGTCAGGTATTGTTAGCTGAGCTCCCTGAGTAGGTGAGCAACATGAGCATTCCACTCAGCTCGGGGGCCAGTGAGAAGCACACATACTCCAGCCAAAGGTTGAAGGTATGGTTGGAAAGAGAGTATAACTCACAAGTTGCAATGTAAGACTCACATTTCCAGTGTGTGGAGACTCACCCTGAAGAATTTGGAAAGACTTTTAAAAGGACATAAGTTAACCCAGACCTTACAGATGAAGCAGCTGAGACTCACAGAAGTGCAATGACATGCCTGGTTGTACCCAATAGGTTAGTGGAAGACCAAGTTTAGCGAATCTAGAATGTGGCTCTCTGAACACTGCTCTGAACCCTTCCTGTGCGGTGCTCAGATATGGTCCAGTCTGCTCTGCCTGTCCTGAATTCTTGTTTAGCTTTGCCTACAGAAGATTTAGTTGTTCTCGGGGTCTGCTATTACCCTGATTCATCTAAGGTAGAGACTGGAGTGGGGTTCAGGCATCAATGCCTTTCTTGCCTTCTTTTGGATTTTCTGTTCTCTGACGTTGACACAGAAAATCCAAGTACTTTTATAAAACAGTGTGAAGATGAAGAGTTGAGAATCATCTGATTCCATCTTTTGTCAACTCCTGAACTCTCCCGCACCCTCCGTATCTGTGATCATTTCCCCTGACCACAGGATGATTTCTAGGCAAATTATGCCTGTTATTTCATGTCTACATATCTCAATATCTCTAAAAACCAATAGGCTAAAAGCTTATTTGGTTATTTTACAAATAATGACTTACATACTTACTACAGGGGGCAAGGCAAGCCTGCTGACCTGGGACTAGCAGCAGTCCTTCTGCCTCAGCCTCTCAGAGTTGGGGGGGCAGGAGGGTGGGAGATGATGAGCTGTGGCCTCCTTGCCCTGCTTCACTGATTTTAAAACAAGATCTGAGTCTGCACTCTGCAATCAATTAATATGATGTTCTAGTTGCTCCTACTGACTAATGAGATCACCAGTTCTAAGTAGAACCCTAGTTCTAATTAGGGATTGCCACAATAGACCAGGTGTATATTTTAAGAACCATTTGGAAAATACTTTGAGATCTCCTAATAAAGCTAAAGAAGTATGCATCCTACACCTGGCTAGTCTTTGCTAAGTATGTGTCCTTTGCTGCTCTGTATCAGAAGATGTGTATACAATGGTCTCTAAAGCTGCATCATGTGAGATAGATAAAAACTGTAATAACGTAATTGTTCACCAGGGTAGAATGAAGTAATAAATTGTATCATGTTGCTACTTAGTGTGTTGGGGGTGGGGGGAGATGAGACTAAAAAAAAAAAAAAAGAGCTTGAAGCAAAGAAAAGAGAAATGGAGAGTGGGGAATGTTTTCCCATTTCCACGATCTTTCACAGTATTTGTAAAGGTCCCAAATAATATTAGGATCTAAGGTGCTATTATGTGGTCCTTTGGATTGATTATCTAAGGGGTATTGAGGGCAAATTTTATTGCAAAGCAAATAAGTCGGGTGCCAGGTATAGAGGCTGGAGGCTTTCTATTCTCCCAAGGGAGAATAGGAGGGTATGGAAGACATAACTTCCGTACTGTTCCATGGATGAAGAGGTCAAAGAAAATGTCACGGTAGCCTGTAGCTGTGGGTGTCCCCAGGACTCAAGGAGGACCTAATAAGGAGCAAGTCTTTCAGTGGGTCATCACCACACTCAACAGGGGTCAGGGGCTTAACCTGGTTAAGCCAGAAGAAAGACTCAGTGCCTGGGACCAGGACTTTCAAAGAGATGAGAAGGCAAGAAACCAAGCTGTAGGAGGAAGGGTCTCATCCACAGAAAAGGGTGGGGGAAATGGGTCACAAAAGTCATGAGGGCCTAGAGGAGTTGTGGGAGCAAGCAGCTCCAGGGAAAAGGCAGGAGAGGAGAGAAGGGGTGCAATAACCCAGTTGGGCCTAAGGAAACTCCAAGGGTAGGGGGATGGGGTCAAGTGAAGAGAGCCTGCTGTAGCCTTAAAGATGTGGGTGGGATTACCTCCACTTTCAAGAATACTAGAGGGGTGCAGGACACTCAGTGGTCACTTCCTTAGACTCAGGGAAACATTTACACTGACCAAAACTCAACTAATTGCCTCCAGTGAATGGGATGCTGAGTCATAGGTGAGCGGTAAGGTGAGTCCATTGAAGGTGGACCGGAGATAGGGATAAGGTCCCAGTGTGGCTCAGATCACAAGGGGGAGCACAGGCACCAAGGAAGTCTGTCCCGTGTTTCCAGACTAAATATAAGTGTTACAGCTCTGAAGAAAACAGTATCCTGGTAGTTGGAAGCCAAGGAATGTCTGTAAGTGTTACAGTTCTGAAGGAAAGGGTATCCTGGCAGTAGGGACACAATGTTGAAGGAATGGGTGGGGGGACAAATGGCTTTCTGGAATTCATCAGCCAGTCAGCTTATCTGAGTCAATAAGCTCCCAAGTTCAGTGAGAGACTCCATCTCAAAAAATAAGATGAAGAAATGATGGAGGAAGACAGCTAGTGTTGCCCTCTGGACTGTACACATCTGTACATGTGCACATACAACTGCATGCACGCACACACACACACACACACACACTCTGAACATATGCACGCAACACACAAGGTACTTAAGATCATACCTTGGTTATTTCTTTGAACTTTACTGCCTTGTAAAGATCTTCATGTGCATGTAAATTTAATAAAACATTTATGCTTGTATTTTGTTAGTCCCAATTTGCATTCAATGGGGTCTCAGCTGTAACTGAATATCCCACATAAGAACCAAGGGGTTGAAGGAGATTGCTAAAGCTATACAATGCCCCAATTCATCCGAAAGACCACATACTTTGATGTTCTAGATCAGCTTTCAGGAATCTATTGCAAAGAATATGACGATATTTTTCTCTTTGGGTTTTTTTCTGTAAAGAATATGTCAGAATATTGATAGTGATTTCGAGTTCAAAGATTATAAATCATTGTAAGTTTCATTTTTACACTTTTCTGTGCATTTGAAGATCTCATCTAATGAAGTATAAGGAAACAAACCAGCCAATGGGCCAAAGATGGTATTAGACAATATATTTTAAGAAGACAGAAAAGAGTGGTTAATGAGAAACAGAAGAGACTTTATGCCAGTGTGCAGTAATGCAAATTAAAGCAGGCTATTAGAATGGCCAAATTTAGGAACAATGGCCGAGCCACCTATGGGTAGCATGTGAAATAAGCAGAAGCTTTGCTCAAGGCTGTTGGAAACACAGGAAGGTCCAGTCATTGAAGAGAACAGTGTGCATGGTTTCAGTTGGCTCAGGGATGAAGGAGCATTTGCTGCTCTTTCACAGGACCCAGGTTTGATTCCCAGCACCCATATGATGGACTCACAATCGTGTGTCTGTAACTCCAATCCCAGGAGATCTGACATCCTCTTTGGACACCAAGTATAGAGGTGGTACAGATACACATGCAGGCAAAACACTCATACACATAAGATATTAAAATAAATGAACCTTACAAAAGTATCCATTTTACCATATACTCCAAACAGTGAGCTTCTTAGTATTTTACCCAAAGTAGCTGAAAACACAAAGAGTCCTAAGAAAGGCTGTATGTGGCTATTTATTTCAGTTTTATTCCTAATTACCAAAACTTAAAAGTCACCAAGAAGATGCAATTAAAAAATTGTATTTTCTTCTCAAATTTTCTGTGAATTGAAAACTCCTCCAAATAGTCTTTTACAATTTGTACATATTCTTTTCTAATGAGAAACAGAAAGGGAGTGGATCTGTGTGGAAGTGGAGAAGGGGGGAACTGGGAGGCACAGAGGGAGGCGAAACTGTATTCAGATTATATTGTTTGGGAGAAGAATCTATGTCTAATAAAAGAGGGAAATTTTTCACACATAGGACTATATATGTATACAAAATGATATTTCTAATACTTTTAGCAAGTTAATATGCACACAGCTAATGCCTACTCTGTCTAGACACTAGGATGTGTTCATACCCAAGACTGACTTGATCTCTGCACTCTCAGAGCTTGCATTCAAGGAGAGCAGACAGAAAATAAACAAGAAAAAAAGTCCCCAAGGGCTTGGATTTGGACAGTGACAGGAAGCAACGATTCAGCGAAGTCTGTGCAGCTGAGGATATGATGTCATTTACTGAAGAGGAAAAAAAATGTTTCGAGAGAGGTGGATGCATTGAGAGGTTATTGTTTAAGTAAGAAATGTGAAACACACACAAGAAAAGTAGCACTGAGCCATGGCAGAAAACAGATAGCAAAGGATGGTTAATTCCCCATTTCTCTCCAGGCTGTGGAAAGGGAGAATCTCCACGAAAAATTAGGTTTAATTGGTTATGCACTATCTAACAAAGGAAAAGGCCTAATTTTGAAGGATCCTGAAATCCCATGGTCCTTCACAACTTCAGGTTTGAATTTCTTGGCTCGCCATGCTGATTTAAGCATGGGGACTCCAGGAAGCTCTCGAAGATCTCCTGGCTGAGTTCTTTTCACTGTTTCTTTTATTTTAATAACAGTCTCTTCACAGCCAGTACCTGTGCCCAGATGATGGGATAATCACTTACCTTTTGCTTTGGAGACTACTTCAATCTAGGAAGTAATCGATCATTCCCAAATGTTCGGATCTCACCTTCATAGTGTTTGTCAGTGACTTGAGAGTGATATGTTATTAGGTGATAGTTTATTGCGGCTTATCAATACTAAACAGGCATGTCATATTTATGTACTTACATGCCTGGGGAAATGATCTGCATTCCTTAAATCCAAACAAAGAAAACTGTCAAGAATACTTGTGTGACAAAGTCGCAAGAGCCTCACTATGATTTGGTCCCTGCCACCTGCTGGAATGCCTTCCCTATCTGGTTCACTGTTATCATTCCTACTATTGACAGCCATATTTCACAGCACATTTTAGGAGCTCCCCTCACCTAATTACCCCTCACTGATGCTTTTTCCCCATTACCAGTTTAGTTTCCTCCCCTCCCCGGTTAAGCCCCCACCATCCACATTCCCCTCTCCCTCGTGTCCCCTTTAGAACACACAGTTGCTTCTACAGATGTTAGAATTGAATTTGGCTTTTCATCCTCTACATCCAGGAGTTACTCAATAAAATCTGTCTTCAACATTTTAACAACATGTTCAGCTGTGTTTACTTTTGGCAGTAGGACCAATATAAAGTCAGGCAGGTCATCTAGCAGGATGGAAGGTTCAGGAGAGAAAGATGTGCTGACAGAAGCAGAGGTTGGAGAGATGCAGGAAATAGGAAAGGAAGGTGGGCAGTCTCCAGAAACATGAAAAAGGGACGTATTCCCCTGGGGCCTCAAAGGCAGGCGAATGCACTCTGCTGACCTTGAGCAATGCAGACCCGCTGCAGACACCCAACCATCAAACTGTGTGGTGCTAATTAAGTGTTGCATTAGCTACTACATTTAGGGTATTTTGTCACAAGAGTAATAGGACCCCAAAGCGCCATCTGGGCTATATGAGTAGAGTAGCTCCATTCATTTATGTAACCTTGCAAGACGGGTATTAAATTGGTCATCCATGTGGTTTGTGGTGACTGTGAAAGATCACCAACTTGTAGGGAGTTCATCCATGACTCAGAGTCAAATGCCTTGTAAGAAGACATGTAATCCTAAATGTCAGAGAGTCCTTGAAGACGACTAAGAATTATTCATAAATGTCTAAAAGTGCTAAAAGTCATAATGATTTTCCTTAATACTTTTGACAAGGCTGATGCATCTTCACTGCAATAGATTTACTTCACAATTTTAAGGGAACTTTTCGATGGTAGGATGATAAACTCTTTTTTGTTTGCTTGTTTTTTTCAAGACAGATTTTCTCTATGTAGACTTGACTGTCCTGTAACTCACTCTGTAGACTAGGCTGGCCTCGAATGCACAGAGACTCACCTGCCTCTGCCTCTGCCTCTTGAGTGCTGGGATTAAAGGTCTGTGCCACCACCACCTGGCAGTGATGACTTTTTTACTAGCTCTGTTCACTGGGACATTACCGGAAAAGTCAGTCTTGTAACTCCCCCCACCAGCTTCTCATGAAAACTCCAAAAGGCTGCCCATGCTCGCTTGTGGTGCTCCAAACATTTGGGGATGAAACACAGAAATGGATATGATTTCTGTTTGGTAAATTTTTTTCTTCCATAAAGTTCAGACTGACTATAGACACATTTCAAACCTTTTCACATCTAACCATATCTGCCACTTCTTTCCTGTTTCTCATTTACCTTTTAAACAATGCCCATAGTTAGCATCCTCTTAGTTAATCTTATTCAGAGCATGCCATCTGCTCTGTTTTCTCAATCGGTAAAATGGCTGTGAATATTGCAACTAACAGCATGTCTCTCTGATATCTGAAGTGTGGCCCTTTTCTGTTTAAAGGAACACTGTGCCTATTTCTAGTCTATTGTGTTTTGTTAGTATCAAGAAAAAAAAAATAGATGAAAAATCATAGATTTTTAGGACGCTTCCTGATATTGCTCTAGATTCAGAAATACTCAAAATTTAAGCTGGACAAACACTTGAGGCAAAAGAAATGAAAATTACATTTTTCTGGGAAGTGCTATTTTGTCATCATGAAATCACACTCTAAAATTGTTTCAGATCGGAAAGACTCCAGTACTGTTACATCAGTCCCGTGGTTCCAAATGGCATTTTTCTTAAAACTCTAAACATCTGTTAGCTTAGTTTAAATTGAAATTTTCAGTGCACAATTGATAAAGAAAATTATATTTCAACTATAAGGTTGGAAGTGTCTGTTGTCATGCTCATTTGGGGATTCTGTAATGGCAAAATGACATTGGTTCTATAAACAGCCCTTCTTTTCACAGATGTGCACAATGGCACACATGGTTTAGGGAAAGGAAACCAATCATAGCCTCACTTCCATTGGTAATGAAGTAATGTCTCCAAAATTACCACTAACATTCTACCTTCCTTGATGACAAGGCTTGCAAAAACAAAGACTAAGCAAGTAACTTGGTATTTCAACTTGGGGCGGTTTATACCTGGCATTTCTTCCCATGAGTGCCTGGATGCCTGATTAATTAAGAAGTTAAAAACCACATTCTAAATTAAAGATGAAAGTAAGAGAAAATACAGCAGGCCAATTGAGTTGTGTAGCACTGAGACAAAGCAAGTGCCGGGAGACAGCCTTTAATAAAATGTGAAGCTAAATATTGTGCTAGAGTCGATGGCTTTGACTCTCCATCAAGGAGGCAGGAAGTGAGACACTGAATGACAGCTCATGCTTACAGATAACAAGCATATGGCATATCTAAGTCACTAACGTCATGTGACAACTTTGAAGATATTAAAATACAATTAGTTTTTTAAAAACAAGAATGTCTGATTAACAACTATTAACTATTTCAGAAAAGCTGGTAAAGAGGCTTTAACATGCCCAACACAAAGAAATTACAAGTGTTTAAGGTGATGAATAGGTCAATTACCTTGCTCTGGCTATGTCATAATGTATATAAATATATACATATCCTATTATGTGTGTACATAATTCCATACCACATGACATATAGCATTATCAATTTAAAGTTTTTAAATATTCAAAAGAGTTTATGATACAGATTTGTGTTTTCAGGAATAGCAGGTCAGGATTTCCTCTGAAGACAACTAAATGAGAAAACCTGCATAAACTGTTGGAAGAAAAAAATACCTTTGTATTTGATTTATTTTAAAAAATACCTCCAGATATATCTTAGAAGTAAAGCATGTTTGCCTATCATGATTGAGGTCTTGGTGTTACTATAAAATGTGGGAAGTCACTTCTTGGTCACCAGGTGGTATGCGGGAAGTACCGGTCCTCTCTTGTGGTCCTGTCTCTCATTAGACAGTTGAGTGAAGCTGGCGTGGTGGTCAGCCACATGGAAGCAGGCAGCCACATCACAGGGAGGGGAGCTTCACAGGAAGAGTAGTAAAGGCCAAGTACCACACAAAGCATGGGTAGCTCTGGCTGCATCCAAAGGTAAAGGATAGAAGAGAGGGTAAAGAACTAGCCCTGATTCAGAATGCCAAGCAGGCACAACCCAGCCATGGTGGCTTGTAGGAACTGCACTGGGGTCAGTATTATTTCACATTCTTTAAGATTTATTTATTTATTTATTTTTATTTGCACACACACACACACACACACACAATGTTCAGGTGCCTGGGAAGTTCAGAAGAGGTCATAGGATCCCCTAGGACTAAAATTACATAAGGTCATGAGCCATCTAATATGGGAGTTGGAAAACAAACTCCAGTCCTCTGGTAGAGTAATAAGCACTCTTCATCATTGAGCCATCTCTCCAGCTCCACTATTTTGAGAGCTTACCTATGTGAATGTCGGGCTGGCCATTTTCATCAGAGCCTGAGCCAATGAGATTAGACCTTCTGAGGATGGAGATCTGTGCTGGAATGTTTAAAACTTCCGATGAGCCGGGCAGTGGTGGCCTTTAGTCCCAGCACTCGGGAGACAGACCAGCCTGGTCTATAAGAACTAGTTCCAGGATAGCCTCCAAAGTCACAGAGAAACCCTGTCTCAAAAAACAAAACAAAACAAAACACAACAAAAAACAAAACAAAACTTCTGGGCTCTTAGCAGAGAGACAACAGATCTGAAGTACATGATCCCTGATTTCCACGAGCTCACAGGGGATACTGCCACTGCTGGTCTACAGAGACTCTGAAAATCAAAGACAGACATTCAGTGAACATAGTTCCCATGGGATTGGAACATAGGAAGCTGTGCAGCAGTGAGACTACAGGCATTGCTTCCCACTGGAGGGTGCATGTTCCTTAGTGCCTACAGTTACTGCCAACTTGTTCTCTTAAATATGGAACTGACAGTTTTTTCCTCTGTTCTTTTGATTTTTACAATGTCATTGTGTTTCTCAGCCTCTACTACAATCCAAATTCTTAAGAAAGTATGAGGGTTTTTTTTTTTTTAATTTTCTGTGAGTTTAGTAGAGATATTCACATTTTTACCAATACATAAGCTTTAGTCTTTATTATATGCTTTTCACTTTAATAAACTTTTTGGAGAGGTAAAAAGTTTCATATCATGTGACTTAGTCCAGCATCCTCTCTCTCTCTCTCTCTCTCTCTCTCTCTCTCTCTCTCTCTCTCTCTCTCACACACACATACACACACACACACACACACACACACACACACACCACTCTTACTAAAGGTCCTCTCTAGTCTTGAAAGTGAAGCCTCTCCTCTCTCTAAAGCCCCATCGTGTTTAGATTCCCTCCCCCGTGCATTGTGTTTTTTCTATCTAAGCTCCCCCTCCTCAGCCACAGCCTTGAAGCCCTCCTGTTAACAATAAACATCACTGGAGAGAATCATGTTCAGCTTTCTCTGTGGACCCATCGCTGTGGCCTTGTCTTGTCATCTTTTGCAATAACCTCCTTGTTTGTTTCTTTTTTCTGTTTCCTTTTCACTTATTTTTGTCTTACTTTAACTTGTTTATTGAACTTGAAGATTACTTATTTAACTGCACCATTTTTTTTCTAAATTTTACATCAGCCACTTTCCACGGGTTTTATTGCACTGTGCTTTCTTTCCCTTGCTCACTCAGTGAAGATTCTTCCAATTGCTGGAAACAGTGAGTGATCAGAGAGACAGTTCTTATCCACATGGAACTTATTTTAAACGCTCCTCTTTAGAGGCAGAGTTGAACAAAAATGGGGGGAGGGCACTGTCTGAAAGAAAAGGATACAATCCAATGAATACAAGGGTCTTGAGGCAAAAGCTTCCCTGACCTGCCTGTATAGGAACAGCAACAGCAACAGCACAGAAGTCAAGGAAGACATGGCATGGGAAGCAGAGGAAGAACCAGAGAAGAACAGAGCCAGAGGAAGACCAGAACCAGGGGGAACAGGCCCAGGGGGACCAGGGTCAGGGGAGACCAGGGTCAGGGGAGACCAGAGCCAGGGGAGACCAGAACAAGAGGGGACAGAGCCAGGGAGTACAAGGGCCAGCAGAGACCAGAATCAGAAGGGACCAGGGCAAGGGGAGACCAGAGCAAGGGGGAACCATGCCTGGAGCCATGGCAGAAATAAACTTAGACCTGTAAGATACTTGGGCTGCTTCAGAGAAAGTTTCAGCATTTTAAGAATAACCCATTATGTTCAAAGAATAGCTGCCTTCAGTTCTTCCCTCCCCAAATAGCATTTGGGCTCAAAGAAGTAGCTAATAGAAAAAAAAAAAAAATTACGGTCACGTTATCTAGCAACCTTTCCCCCCATGCATTCTCTAACCCAACTAACGTTCAGCCCTATCTAAACACCTGCACTCTCCAACCTTGCCAGCATCCTACACTCCCCTCTTGCCTTCAGGGATTCATGCACAAGGGCATTCCAAGGTCTGGTTATCAGGCAAACGGCCTCAAATAGCCTCTCCCTGCCTGCCAAGCCTCCCACTTGGCAACCCTATATGTCAGAAGCCAGCCTTGGCGACCTCCCATGCCTAGCTCCCATGCCTAGCTAGCCGCCAGTTAGACTAGCATCCCACCCCTCAGACCTGGTCTGAGAAGCAACAAACACCTTCCCCCACTTCCTTAGTTGGTGTTTGAGATAAACATAGGAGATTCCGAATACCTGGCCTGAGAGCAATTAACATTCATTCCTTCCCCCACCTCCTCTTTCTCTGCTTCCTCCTTTCTCTTTAAAAACCCCTTGTAATAATCAATAAAGGGAGACCTTGACAAGAAAAACTGCTTGCTCCCGCTCTTTCTTTCCCGCCCATTATTTTCAGGCTTGATCCACCTCGGACTCATGAATTACTGGAGCCCCCGCCGGCTGGGGCACCTATACAAGGCATCTATGAAAAATAAAAATTTGCAGCTTTATCAGAAACCTGTCTTGCTGTCTTTCCGTTGTGTCTCCTGACTCTTTCATTCCAGGTTCTTTGGTGACTGCAGCACATTGGGTGTGAGCTTGCATAGTGTCCCGCTGTCCGGGACAGAACCAGAACCAAAGGGGACCAGAACTAGAGGGGACAAGATCCAGGGGTACCAAAGCCAGAGGGGACCAGAGCGGGGACCAGAGGCAGGGAGGACCAGAGCCAATATGGACGGGGAGTGAGGGGGGAGAGACGGGACCAGAGCCAGGGGGGACCAGGGCCAGAGTAGAAGGTTTGCCTTATTTTCATTTTGATAAGAAGTTACAGAGAAGTGACATGAGCTGACTGATGTTTTTAAAGCATGCCTCCAGCAGCTGGGTCTGGTGGCACAAGCAAAATTCTGCCAAACTTAATAAAAGACAAGAATCTGAGTGAAACCCAATAATAATATGCTAGCAATACAGCAGAACATCTCTGGGACTAGATATTGGTAAACGTTAATGGGCTTGACAATGAAAACACGACCTATAAAAGAAACATGATAGATAAATTGGATTTCATAAAAATTAGCAATGTTTATGACAGATCCCCTTAACAAGATGAAGACTTAGGTCAGAGACAGGTATAAAAGATTCATAAACCACAAACCTTACAAAAGATTCATGCTTGGAATATACAAAGAATTCTCAAGACCAGCGAGATGGTTCAGCCCATAAAAGTTAAAAGCTTGGTGGCATGTGCTTGATCCTGGAACCAGCTGCTGAAAGTTGTCCTCTGAGTTCCATATGTGGCATGTGAGGGTCCCCACACAAATATACAATAAACATTTAATAAAATTTAAATAAATAATTCTCATCCAGGCATTGTGGTGCGCACCTTTAATCCCAGGAATGAAAAACAGAAACCCATAGATCTCTGACTTTTGAGGCCAGGCTAGTCTACAGAGCAAGTTCCAGTACAGCCAGGGCTACATACAAAAACAAACAAACAAATAAAATCAATGGCAATAAAATAAAATAAATAATCCTTGAAATTCAACAACAGACACTAACCCATAAAAGACAAAAAGATACATTTTCTTGAAAAGAATATTATACTGAGCAAAGGCTTGTTACCTACTGTGCGCTGAAGTGATACTATGAGTGTTATATATTGTTACTGATTTAACATGGAATGGAACTGCTGTGCAGTGGCCATGGAGGATGCAAGGGCTGAAATCCACTTTTCTAATCAAGAGATGGGCTCATAGGGGACATTTATAGGAAAGGAGAAGGGAAAAGGTTGCTCGCTGGCAAAGTGGGGGACAATGATGCTTTTCCCTCCACGTGTATGATACTCATCCCTCCTCACGTGGCATGCACTTCTTTTTCAGGCATTTACTGTATTCTGTACAGGATTTTGAGCTTGTAACTCCAAAAGGTCATCAGCCAGACACGATGGCTGCTGAAATCTGGCTACTGAAAATCTGGTTTCAAACCATCATTAGAAGATTCTGAGGAACTTCTGAAATAGCCCTTGGTCATTCACGGTCTGCCTAGGTCTTAGCAGTTTTTATATGTGTAAATGACAAGCAAGCATATGGAAAGCTTTTCAACACTATTGGGTATTAAAGAAACACAAATCATCTCTGTATCGTTCCAATTTTAGTATATGTGCTGCTAAAGAAACACAAATCAGAATCACTGTCTGTTGTTTGCATATGTCTACCAAAAAAGCTAAAAAACAAGGTCACATGCTGGTGAAGACACAGACAAACTGGATTGCTTAGAGATTGCTTGCAAAAGTTAAATCATCTGATCAATCTGGAAAATCATCTGACAATTTCTTGAAAACAGGAACAACTCTAATTTAATATTTGACCCAGTAAGAATACATTTACTCCTGAAAAAGGGGAAGCAGCAGAAAACCTTCATATGGAATGGAATGGAATGTTTGTTTCAATTAAGGAGAAAAGGAAATAGACATGAAACTTTTCAGCAAATAATCAAAGAAATAGCAGTACGTTTGTATCAAGGAAAACTCCCTAGCCCTAAAAAGCAAATAAGTAAACAAATGCAAACCACTAAACTTACTGAAAGCATCCACGTGTCTTCAGGGAACCATACTGCTGACTCAAAGAGTCACATATGAAGTAATTTCATTTTTGCAATCCTCTTGCAATAATAAAATTACAGAAGTAAAAGATACATGATGTATGCTCTCTCATATGCAGATCCTAGCTCCTAATCCCTTGTTCTCTGTGTTTAATTGGAGCATACATGGAAGTCAGAAAGTGTGTGTGTGGCGGAGTGTTAAGGGAATATATTTATTAATGAAGGGGAGAGAGCAGGCTATCAGTAAAACAAAAGTAGAATGGTGGAATGCTGGGAGTGGAAAGGCTCAAGCAAGGAAGAGTGCAGGAGTATGGTGGAACCCTGTAGATAAGGGAAAGGCTAACCCCAAAATAAAAACATATGAAAAACTATATGGAAGCCTGCTGCCTTGCTACCGAAATAAAAAAAAAAACAATTGCATGTATAGTAGAATATATGTGATATATATGCATATACATACATACATACATACATACATACATACATACATACAAAGAAGAGGGGAATATATGGGGTTGAAGGAGTAAGCAATGATTTGGTGGGAAAATTGGGAAAAGGAGGTAATAGGGATGAATTAACCAAAACTAACGACATCTGAAAAAGTCTTAGTCATTCAAGCCTACTAGCTAGTAAGCTGATTTCAAAATATAACTTTAAAAAAGAGAGAGAGAGCTCAAACAGAATTGTCCTTCATGGGTGAACAATGTTGCTCCCAGACTAAAGGATTATTAAATGAAAATCACAGTAAAAAGTATGGGATATGTCTTTATGATCTATTGGCCAGGGAGGTCACAAAGGTCTCCAAAACAACACAGGCTATTGCTATTGCCTTTTGTTACCCTCTGTAACTCCATGGTAAGATTTGGTGATGCATTATTTATGATTTATTAAAGCTTGCCTGAGGCTTCAGAAATCAAAGTCAGCCTCAGGTTATAGAGATCAGGCAGTGGTGGTACACACCTTTAATCCCAGGACTCAGGAGACAAAGGCAGATGGATCTCTTTGAGTTCAAGACCACCTAGGGCTACATGAGATTGAATCAGTCTAAAAGAGTAACAGAGCTCACACCTTTAATCCCAGCACTAGAGAGGTATAAAAGAGCAGGGTCTTCGTAGATTCAGTCTTAGGATTCTCCAGTCACATTGAGGAGAGCATAACAGTCTGGGATTGCAATCTGAGGTTTGGTGGAGCCAGGGTCGCCTTTCAGTCTGAGGTAGAGGTAAGAGCTAGTGGCTGGCTGCTTTGCTTTTCTGATCCTCAGCCTGAAGCTTGAACTCTGCTATCTGCCTCTGGGTCTTTTATTTATCGTGTTACAATAAGACCCTATGTTGAAGATACCACACACTTTGGCGACAGGACATACAGAAATCAGTTTCAAACCTGGAAACTTCCTCCATATCCTTCATGGCACAGAAGGTGCTATGCAAGCTTCTAGTGGCAAAAATGCATCAATGAACTCACCTAGCTCTGGACTTGCATGCTGACCTGACAGACAAGATTCGCCTACTAGTGCAATGTCATCATGACTGTTATGGGGTAGCTAACTGCTTTCTGACCATATTTGAGACCTGCTACACCGAAGGAATTTTCATACCTGGTCCTATAATGCTGGTCAAAAGCCCATGACTAGAGATGTCATAGACTGTAAGGTAGAACCTGTTATTGTTATTTTGTCCAATAGTCATATTTTCAAATTGCCTTATAAGTATTTATGTTTGCACTCATAGATCTGGGCTGCTCTCAGTCTTGGTCAGAGCAACTTCTTTCTGAAGTGGACAGAAGTCAAATGCATAACTGGTCAAATGCTAGAAGAAAATAGGAGACTGAGTATTCAGCTGTAGATGGAAAATCCTTACCAAAATGACCATCCTAGTCTATTATCTATGCACATTGACCAGTTTGGAGTCCTGATGTTAACTGTCACCTACTACAAGAAGAAACTTCTCTGATGAGGGTTGAAAGATATACTGGTCTATAGTATAGCAGTAAGTCATTAGGAGTCATTCTAGTATCATGTCCATTTGGCAAACTAATTACTATTAGTAGTAGGTTCTCCCCTAGGGTCTATCACCTATCTCGCTAGAGGTTCTTAGCCCTTTTAACCATGACAGGCCTGGGTTTCATCTCATGGATCAATCCTTGGATTAAATTAGAGTATGGGTGGTTACTCCCATAACATTTGTGCCACTATGGGCTATTGGGCATAGCTTATCAGGCCAATGACTACTGTAGCTCAAAAGGTTTACATCTGGATGAAACAAATGATCACTTCTATTTCCCAGAGGCCTGTGTGGCACCTTCCCACATTAGGAAAGCTAGCCAATAGGGATGAAGATTCCAGATAAGTGTCAGCTTGATTTCTTCATGATTTTGTTTTCTTCATGATTTCTTCAAGTATGTGGTGTCTTCAGCAACACAATCTTACTGTCAAATTCTAAAAAAATAACCAAGAGCATTGGCAATAGCTTGTACTGTTGGGAGGGAGGAGTTGCTATGAGGTCCCATTAGCCAACAATTTAAAAAGGAGTAACCCATTCCTGGTACTAGGGCTTTTATTTGCTAGTATATGATGTCTAGTTGGCGTATTATCTCTCATTATAAGATAATGCCATTTAAAATGTGTGTGTATGTGTCTTTGTGTATGTATAATTTATATATATAAATATGGATGCATATATTTTTGAAAGAAGTTTCCACATGGGTTTTCAAAAGGTCTTTAGTGTTATAGTTACCCCTCCCCAAATATAGTTATCCCTCCTTTTAAGTCTATAATTATTTTAAAAATTGCTCACTGTCATTTGACAGTCATTAAATTTGGAGGAGTCTTGCTTAGTCAGACCCTAGTGATTTGGCATAGCCCTCTGGGACCTCTAGTTGAAATTTAAGTGAATTGCCACTAGATGACACCACTGATTGCATAACCAAGCCCTAAGAATATTCCCTAAGGATAGGGGACTTATTTAAACCTCTATTGTTTTCAAAACCAAGGGGTTTTCAGAAATGTAAAATATGAAGCCTATAATCAGACAAAAATTTACTCTGTTGATCTTAGAAACATGGTTGAACCACCACACCCCTTATTTTAAATCTTTAAAGTTACAGATTAAAAAAATCATTTGCCCCACCTCCCAAAAAGCTTCTTAAACAAAAAAGAACTTTTAAAGATTTCTTTGGAATTGCAGGGATTTCTCTGTAGTGTGCTAAAAGATGTGGATTGTAGAAATATCATTTAAAAACAAACAAACAAACAAAAACCCTGACAATGAATGTTGAATGTTAAGGCCAATCTTGTTATAAACCAACGTAAAATTAAAGGTAATTGTATGGATCTTCCTGGCTTGCTGGCATTGATCATAGTTTGTTTTGTACATTTTCTATGTTTTATCATGTTTTTACATTTTCAAGTCCTGATGAACTGAGAAACAGCCCCTTCCAGGGCTAAACAACTCACAGGGACAGTAAAATTCCCCCGGGAGCCTAGAGAAGGCTTGATAGCCCTGTGCCTACAGGAGACATCTACATTAGCCCAATCCTGAAAACTGCCCCATATTGCATTTCCTAGGAAAGCCTAAAGAAGGCAAAGATTAGACATTCACTCCAGCTACCTCCTTTTGCAAACAAAATTTACATCAATAAAGAAAATCTGCTCTATTGTTTGCATATGAAACATTCTCTACATGCTGTGTGGAAGCTGGATCTGCAGCATTCAGCATTGTTTCAGGGAAGGGTGGAAGATTGAGGAGGTTGGGCCCACCTAAAGGAAGTCAATCTAGGGGCACGTGGCTCCCACTTCCTGTTGGGCTCTGCCTTCCAGCTGTAGTGCATTTCTCTGCTCCATTACTCCTTTTCTGTCATTCTTCACCTCAGACCTAAGCAATGGAACCAGACAACTGGAAATTGGTAGCTCTGGACGATGATCCAAAATAAAACTTCCCCCCTTAAGTTTTTCACATTGATGGAAAGTCTGATTAACATAACATACACTGGTAAATGTTGTGTGTGGGGGGGGTTAGTTTTTGTTTTCTTAAGTGTAGAAGTCTGTCCTCTAAACACCTCCGCTGAAAGGAATGAAGAGGATAAGAGAACTGGTTAAACAGAAGAGTGAGGAAAGGTGATTGTAGGTAAGGAAAGGCGAGGCCATCAGTCCTCTCCAAATTCATATGCTCTGTGGCTCTTAGGGTGCATGCTGCAAATAGTGACATCCGCAGAAGTAATGTTGACTTGAAGGGACCAGTTTCCCTTTCGGCAGCCATAACGGCCGAACATGTGTTTCTATGACCTTGTCCTAGATACTAGAAAGTCAGATGCCTGCCTCGTAACAAGGAACCACCAGAAGTTAGCTGGTGGCGCTATGCTTTACGACCCTGGGTGTGCTTTACGGACTAGCGCACAGCAATGACGCACAAAGTATAGCAACCACCCTGGGAGGGCCTATGGGCCATAACAACCAGTTGACCAATCAACACAGGGCAAGCCCTCCAAGGCTGGAGGCACACCAATAGTGAGCCTGTGCGTACCCCTAGACACTCCCCTTATGCTGCCCTATAAAGATCTGTACGCAGCGGCTTCGAACCGTCTTTTCTAGCCATCCGCCATGGCGGGTGGGTGAAAGACCCGAGCTAACATGGGGTTAGCTCTTTAAATTACAATAAAGCCTCATGCAGTTTGCAGCAAGCTCTCGAATCCGCCTGGTGATTGGGGTGACCGCGAACATGGCCTGGGACCCCGGATACTTGAGTTTTCGGGGGTCTTACAGGCTAAAACAGTGAAATCACTTGGATCCCACAAACAGTAAAAGATTTGCATCTACCTTCAAATTGCATCTGTCTCCATTATTACCTTAAACTTCACATCGCATTCCTTTGCAAAAGGAAATGTTAATCATTTGAGGGCTATAAAACTGGTAGTGTATGGCTGAAATGTCCTAATCTCTCTCCTCTCCCTTCAGGCTAAAGGTATCAGGCCAAGAGTAAGAAGTTTTCGAGCTTTACAGAAACTTATAACCGCCAGCTTTGTCTCTGTCCTGTTACACATTGGTGTCATGACACCTGGAAGTCTCCAATCAATAGTCATGTCCCTAAGCCTGGAGGAGGCACCAGTCATTGTTCTGACTCATTTTGTTCTGATTCTCTCCTGTTGTCCCTCTCAGATCATTTCTCCTCCTCCCTCCCCCTCACCATATTCTCAGATTCTAGGAATGCTGATCTCTGGACACAATGTTTGATGGGAACAAAGCTGCTGAGGACTAGGAGTAGTCATCTCACAGGGGGACCTAATCTCCCATTAATCAATGATTTCCTTGGCAACGGCAGAACCTTGTAGAAGTGGATTTGAGATGATAGCTAATCCAACTTCTTTTTGGCCAGTACTGTTTCTTCTTGCCTCCCTACTTTAGTGCCTCCACTCTACAGCCCTGAGGCTATTGCTGGCACCCAGGGGCAACTTTTTTTTTTTAAGGTGGGCATTAGCTCTGCCCTCTTCAGAGTATGACCACATGCAAATAAGATCCTTTCTGACCCGTTGCACTCTTTTTTCTGATTGGACTCTCAAGTTGACAGACAGCAAATCTGACATGTTGAGACTCCTAGGGTCAGACTTCTGACCTAAGACCCCAAAAACTTTATGGTGGAGATCTGGTCCTCTGACTTGAAAGGGTTGTCCATTGAAACATAGTCAGGTCCAAGAGAAGTGGTTGGAGGCCTCAGTCATTTTGAGCTAGAAACGGCTGTCTCTAAATTTCTAAGAAAAACAGCAGATCGCTGAGTCAATGGAGCACTGAAGGTGTTTATTGTAAAGTAAGCAGGGGCTCATTACTTCACTGTTTAGTTAAGTAACTTCTAAGAGAAGAGATGAAAGTCACTAACTAAAAGCAAGCGAAGCTAGGCTTTTTCAGCTTTCCTGAGTTGCAAAAGAAAGAATAGGCTCTTTGACTTTCAGACTTTAACTGGGAGGAAGAATGCCCCAGACCCTTAAAAGAGAAAATTATTAACTGTACTATAGAGACTTAGTTACATGGGCATATATGCAATTAAACACTTTTCTTTTTCTCAATCTGTGTTATGTTCATCTTATTTATAGTCCAATGCCAATCTTTTGAAAGATCTTAAAGGGCAGAGGGAAATAGCTTTTTCACCCCAACTTATATTAGCAAGCCTGCCTCTGGTATTTTTCCAACTACCTAAAGTTTTATAAACAAACTATGACTGTTTAAGGCCAATAGCTTACCAGTTTAATACCGATGGCTTTTCAACAGATTTTTAAAGTTAAGCCAATTGTGCCAATTTTTAAAATCACATCTTTCTAAATGGCAAAAAATGCATAGAGATGTCAGTGGAACTAGTAAATTTATAGGAGAATTACAACCTTTATTAGAATTTATATTGCCTTTAATCTCTGCCAACAAAAACCAAGGCATTTAGATTCCGGCTTGTTATAGATGCCAGCAAGTGTTTCTTACTGTAAAATAAATGTATATTAGCACTGATGTTTTTTCTTCTTGTGAAGGGTAGCATTATCACCAACATATATCCTACAATCAACACAAAAACATGGGATTTTTCTTTAACCATCTCTCCCTGGTCAATAGTTCCACTGTATGTTCAGGAAGTTATATTAGTTATGTTTTTAGTGGATGACTTTGTCATCATCTTTATTCAAATCATGTGGTTCAATGAAAAGTCAGGTAACTAAAGGCAAGTGATGCCATGATTTACTTTCAGAGTAAAACCACAATTCCCCAGGTCAAAACACATTTGAAAAACAAAAACTTCTAGACTCTACAAAATCTATCCTGGAAAGCATTTCTGTAACAGCAGAGAAGCTGGGGAAATCAGATCCTCTACAAAAGTTGTTAAATACTTGCAAAAACTGAAGAATCTACTCTTCCAAAACTCTGTAAATTAACAATAATAATATTTATGAAAAATTATTATAAGCAGTAGTATTAAAGACATAGATAACTGAATTTTAAAATGGACAAAATTTTTGAGTATACATTTCTCCAAAGAACATAGCAGGAAAAGAGGGAGGAAAATGACAACATCATCAGCTTCAGGGAAATAAAAGTCAACACTGCAAAAAAAAAAAAAAAACAACACCCACGTCAGTGCAATTATACAGATGCACATTAACAAGTCCCAGCAAGGTTAAGGCAGTAATAACCCCACTGGTCCAGAATAAGACCACTACCAGAGTTTAAACACAGATTTGCAGCAAGCTTTAATTAAATACTGGCCAGATAGATGGGCTCTGACAGGGTCCATCTCTGCATTTCCAGAAAATGGCCGTGGTTTGCAGCTGCTTAAGTATGTCCCATGAGATCCAATCAGGAGCAACTCTACATCCTGTTGGACCTCCAGCCTACATCCAATCAGGATCAAGTGTACATCCTGATGTATTTCCTGCCTGTGAACCTCCCACCCACATGTGATCAAGCACATTTGGTGCAGATGGGTCAAATAAACTTGTTAGGGTAGTGAAAAACATGTAACTTACTATCTTCCATAAACAATAACCTCCAGCATTTCAGGAACTATTGAAGGGACCAGCTTCCCTTTTGGCAGCCATAACGGCTGAACACGTGCTCTATGACCTTGTCTTAGTCACTAGAAAGTCAGATGCCTGTCTCGTGACAAGGAACCAATCAGAAGTTAGCTGGTGGCGCTATGCTTTACCCTGGGTGTGCTTTATGGACAAGTGCACAGCAATGACACACAAAGCATAGCAACCACCCTGGGAGGGCCTATGGGCCACAACAACCAGCTGGCCAGTCAACACAGGGCAAGCCCTCCAAGGCTGGAGGCACACCAATAGTGAGCCTGTGCGTACCCCTAGACACTCCCTTTACGCTGCCCTATAAGATCTCTTGGGAGGCCCTAGGAGCGGTCTTTTGCCAGCCATCCACCATGGCCGGTGGGTGAAAGACTGGAGCTAATGTGGGGTTAGCTCGTTAAATTATAATAAAGCCTCATGCAGTTTGCAGCAAGCTCTCGAATCAACCTGGTGATTGGGGTAACCGCGGTCGTGGCCTGGGACCCTGGATACCTGAGTTTTCTGGTGGTCTAACACTATCTGTTCTTGGGCAAGGGGTTTGCAGGTCACAGACATTTTTGTTTCATGGATCTCTTAGGCATAGTATTTAAAATTTAAAATGTAACATTGGCTCTCACAGCAGCTGCAGCAACACACACTGCTAGTGAAGGAACCGGCTTCCCTTTTGGCAGCCATAATGGCCGAACACGTGTTTCTATGACCTTGACCTAGACACTAGAAAGTCAGATGCCTGCCTCGTGACAGGGAGCCAATCAGAGGTTAGCTGGTGGCGCTATGCTTTACGACCCTGGGTGTGCTTTACGGACTAGCGCACAGCAATGACGTGGAGAGCATAGCAACCACCCTGGGAGGGCCTATGGGCCATAACAACCAGTTGACCAATCAACACAGGGCAAGCCCTCCAAGGCTGGAGGCACACCAATCGTGAGCCTGTGCGTACCCCTAGACACTCCCCTTAAGCTGCCCTATAAAGATCTGTGCGCAGCGGCTCCAAACCGTCTTTTCTAGCCGTTCGCCATGGCGGGTGGATGAAAGACCCGAGCTAACATGGGGTTAGCTCGTTAAACTACAATAAAGCCTCATGCAGTTTACATCAAGCTTTCGCCTCCATTCTGTGTTTGGGGTGGCCGCCGTCCTGGGCTAAGATTCTGGAAGCCTCAGCTTTCTGAGGGTCTTACACTAGTACAAACATCAAAAGGTATAGCGGTGTAGACTGAATGGCACCATTTCCAGAATTTCAATATTGCAGACCACACTTTTCCAACACCTTTTTACTTTCATTTTTTAATGATAATCCCTATGTGTTACGGGAGTTCCCTTGTTCCTTTTCTCGTGGGAAATTTTGTGCAGGCTTTGAAAGATGAAAAATGTATACAGGGAAGCCTCTTTAAATAAAATAATTCTATTAAAAAAAAAATTCCTGCAGCAGTGGAACCAGGAATCCAATTGTGCTCTCCTAATTACACCAAGATCAGGAAAGTTAGAGATTTACTAGACCAACCTGATTCCCAGGATGAAATCCACATCCAAAGCCTGAGGCTCTTAAGGGCAAGAGTTCAGTTAATGAATACAGAGAAATCAGAATGGTGTTGTATAGTGGGAAGAGTAAGACACCAGGACCTTCCCCTTTGGGAGCCTGTGAGGAGAACAGGTCCAGGTAATAAGACTAAGTCACATTTGGACACAATTAGGGTACAGCTCAGGGTAAATGCCCTTTGAGGAATGCAAATTCTTAAATGGTAGTGGAGTATCTGCTCCCCAGAAGTCTTTTTCCCAAGGTCAGGCATTTGGACAAGGACCTCTGTAAAGAGGCCGGTGGAAGAGTTACTGAACTTCTGAGAACAATAGGCATGTAGATACTCTTTTGTCTCAGAAAAAAGTGCTGAAATGAAGTTAACGGCTGAATTCCATCCCTGAACCATTGAGTCTGCTTTCAATCTATCCTGTGGCTAAACTATTGAGTACAAAAGTGTATTCCTTTTTCAATAAATGGGGCACTAGTAGCCATCCTAACTCACCCTTAGATCTTGTCTGTCACCTCCTTTCCATGTGCTGTCTCCATACATCCTCTTAGGGACCTGAATCTCTAGCCAAGCACACCACCATGCTCCCTGCCATGATGGTAATGTGAAAGACCCCGAAGAGGCACTTTCGTAGAGGGAGACTCACACCCAGGAATCAGCGAGGCCACGAACTGGATGTAAAAAACAAGAGGTTTTATTGGAGACGCGGGTACCCGGGGAGACTTAGCTTTTCTGAGGCCAAGCGCGCCGAGCCAAGGGAAAGGGGTCCTTATATAGGGAAAAAGGCGCAAGCTAGGAGCAGGGATTCTATTTGATGGTTCAAATGAGGCACAGAGCCATTCCAGATCAGCATATTCTCAAGGTCTGGTGTCTGGTACAACAGACTTGATTCCTCCCTCCGCGCCCAGGTGGCTGACCTTGGGGGCGGAGACCTTGGGACGGAGTGTTTCTCAACGGGGGGGGCGTGGGGGCGAGGGGTGCCCTTTCCCTGCTCGGCCCCAGCCCTGGGGCGCGGTGCCAGGGCAGCCCCGCCTGGGTGAACCGGCTTGGGAGGGAAAACGGCAGCCGGGGGAAGTGGAGGCCGGCGGGGGCAGGATGAAGGTGAAGCAGGGCAGCTCTGCGGCAGCTAGCAGCTCCCGGACAATTATCGCCCCGCGCTGCACTCTCCAGCCCATCCCGGCTGCTCCAGAGAGAACACCCAGCATCAGCATAGGCGGGGGGAGACAGAGAGGCAGCGGGCCTTTCATTCCCCCATTTCTCTTGTGACTGAATGAAATCTTTCATTCAAAGGTCTCTGGTTAGGTCTTTCTCTAAGCTTGGCCATGCTGTCTCTAACTATTCCTGTATGGTCTGTAAAAATGATAAATCTAACCCTCGTCTGTTCTGCAGGACCACCTCAGAGAGTGATGTTAAGGATTTTTCGAGTGCACTGACTGACTCTTCTAGGACCTGGATATCCGTGTGCATGGCTTGTTGTAGAAGCTTAAAATGATTAATTCCCTGTAAGGCAATGGTTCCGGTCCCTATGCCGGCTGCTATGCCCCCCACTGTTATCCCTCCTAATAATAGGGCCACGGTAAAGGATATTGGCTCCCTCTTATGTCGGGTTGACTTCTCTAGTACCCTATAAATATATTCAGGTTGGTGATATGTGACCCTGGGCCAAAGTTCTGTCAATATACAAAAGTCAATAGTGGCATTGAGAACGGTAGTAGAGACGCAGGGGGTCAAACCAGTACTGCCTATGCATAGCCCCTTTCCTGAGACCTCAGACAATGTGAGCTTGTGCTGCATGGCAGTTTCACAACTGGTAGGCGCTGAGGTCTGGTGACGCCGGACCCAGACAGTGTCCCCGATCTGGTAGGAATGGGGAATGGTAGGATGGTCCCTCTGGTCTTTATAAGTTTTTTTTTAAAAGGTGTGAGCCCATATGGCCTAGGGGTATGCTAGGGGGAGTAGGAGGACCCAGTCTCTAGTGTCCCCATCAGGGAGTGATAGGTACTGGCATCCCCTCGCAAGGAAGTTCCCTTTGACTTAGCATTTCAACCAGGGAGAATGGACGGCGAAATTCTTTTCCAAACTGCTTCCTGCTGACTTTGGGACGAAGTTAAGGACCCCAGAAGGTTGAAATGCTAGTCAAAAACAAAAAGGAATTTAGGCAACGGGGAATCCATCAGGGGCTTCTGGTTAGCAGACACTGTTGCAGAGATAGGGGGTGTCCATATCAGCAGACTAGTTCACATCCATAGCAAGTCTAGGGTTCGCAGTCTACTTAGAACAGTCTGAAGTCAGCAACTGGTACTCAGATGTCTGTCAGAAGCAGAAACCTGTTTAAGACATATTTAAACTAGGAACAGAGGTTAAAACTTATTTATAGAAGCCCACAGTGCAGAAAAAGCAGATATCTGGATATCTGTTCAAACAGCAAGAACACATTTATAACTTTGAGTCCTAGCAAAAACTACAGATTTGGGCTATAAGCATGTACATTTTTCTTCTGTCCAGAGAGCTAGGTATGGATTGGACAGGGGTGCCTTTGGCCTGATGAAAAGCCCTTTAAGTTTGTACTTAGATGACAACCAAAATAAACTTAAAAACCTTGAGCTTGTGCCTGAACAGTAGATAGTCATTATTTTATCAGCTAACATACTGACTAGTCTATAGTGGATCTGACTGTCTGATGCTGTCAAGCTGACAACCAGTAATATTTCAGAGATCTGAGAAGGGTATATTTTATCCGAATCTACTAAAAAGTGACAGAAGCCAGTTAGAAGTAGGTCCATATACAGTTAGCCAAACCCAAGTTTCTCCATTACCGTTGGAGGCAGCTGTCTCAAAGAACAACAATCTTCGCCAGGCCTATCTGTGAGAGGTTTTATTTTCTCTCTGTGGAAGAGGGACATGGAAAAGACTGACCTTGTTTTGTCTAGGCAAAGGGGTACAATCAATTTTCCAGCGTCCAGCAGCTTTGTCCACAGTCTCGGCCAGGTTCTGGCAGGCGGCAGGTTTCATATCTGAGCATCTGCTCATTGGTCCAGGTGCAGGAACTGAGGTGCCTGTAATCTTCGGGTCATTGTCAGGATCTGGCAGTCTGTCTGACATTATAAACTTTAAAGATAACAATTTAAATGCCATATTCTGAAGATCTCTGAAGCATTAGAGGTCTGTTTGTCTGTTTTAATTACTTGCCTTAAGCACACATTAAGTATACAGGTGGCTAGGTAAGGTCTTATTTCTGTAAATAATTTTTAGTCTGACTGTAACTGGTTTTAACTTAGTAAGATGTTTGAAACAGCACAGCTGAACTTAAAACTGCATAGAGCTACCTTATATTCCTTAAACAGTAGCTTAACTTCTTTCTTAGGCAGGGTTTTTCTGTGACTTTGGAGCCTGTCCTGGAATTCGATCTGCCGGACCAGACAGGCCTTGAACTCATAAAGATCCATCTGCCTCTTACTCCCGAGTGGTGGGATTAAAGGCGTGTATCCCCAATGTTCTAAACTTAAGGCGTGTGCTACCAACATCCTGAGCTTAAAGGTGTGTGTTATCAACATCCTAAATTTATTTCTAAAATATAAACTGTAATACCTTATAATAGATCAGCATCTTTCATAAAACAAAAACTTTACATTGTCAGGCTTTGCTCAAAAATAATTTTAAATTGAAGCTCTTTAAGTACAAACATTAATAAAAACAAACATTAAAAAAAACTGGTTTTAAAAAGAAATTTAAATTCCCTTAAGGTCTTTCTGTAATATATAGAAGCATTAACATTGTAAATCTCAATTGAAAAACTTGTTTCTAAGATGGTACCTCTAATTTCCATGCGGTCATCTTTAGTCAAGATGGCGGTTTAAGTATTCCTTTTTTAATTTTAGCAAAATGGCGACCAGTCAAGTCATATGAACATTTTAAAACAAATATATATAAAACAGAATTAGCTTAATATGGTTAAAATTTTAGACATGAGAAACCATAGCACAGTTTACATTTTTCTCTGACTTATAATAACCTTTTTTCTGATTTTTAACAACTTTCCTCTGACCTTTTATAACTTGCTTTGACCCTCCATAACTTTCTGTAACAATCTTCTCTGCTATGACTTGCTTGCTTTAATTTTCTATAACCTTTTAGTTCATTTCTCTGACTCTCTTAGACATTCTTAGACAAGTTTCCTTTTTTTCTTTCCCTCTTTATTATTTAAGTCTCCTACATTTTTTTTTCATTTCTCAGTTAACATCAAAATTTTATCAAAGTCCTTTTTACAGTTCTTAATAACTTTAAGGCCGTTTAGATGTCCGGATCAGGCCAGATAAGTTTATACGCTCGAGCTGAGGAACAAAGAGTAATTCATTTGCGTTTATGCACATCAATTATAAAACAAAGGCCAAACAACACAGAACACAGAACAGGTTTTCGCAGCGCGGTTTCGACAGAGAGTCGAAAGAATTGGGGGGGCGGGTCGAAGAAGGGGGCCCTCCTTCTTCGTCCCCAGTAAAGATTGCACATCCCTCAAGTCGAGGGCCTTCTCCAAAGAGACTGGGAAAATGTCCAGTCATAGATCTAAGTTCAAAGTACAAATCCCTCACGCTGAGGGCTTCCCAAGTTCAAAATACAAATCCCTCACACAGAGGGCTTCAAACGCTACCAGGACGTCTCCTGGAGCCGCGGTCGGGAGTTCGAACCCGTCAGTCCCTCCTCGGATCCGCCTACAAATGTACACAGCTGTATACTACAAACGCAAGCGCAATTCACAAGACGGACTCAGACCAGACAAGACAAAACAGCGGATCCGCACAACACTTACCTCCCAGACGTGGGTCGGTGGTCCCTGGGCGGGTCTCGATCCCGGACGAGCCCCCAAATGAAAGACCCCGAAGAGGCACTTTCGTAGAGGGAGACTCACACCCAGGAATCAGCGAGGCCACAAACTGGATGTAAAAAACAAGAGGTTTTATTGGAGACGCGGGTACCCGGGGAGACTTAGCTTTTCTGAGGCCAAGCGCGCCGAGCCAAGGGAAAGGGGTCCTTATATAGGGAAAAAGGCGCAAGCTAGGAGCAGGGATTCTATTTGATGGTTCAAATGAGGCACAGAGCCATTCCAGATCAGCATATTCTCAAGGTCTGGTGTCTGGTACAACAGACTTGATTCCTCCCTCCGCGCCCAGGTGGCTGACCTTGGGGGCGGAGACCTTGGGACGGAGTGTTTCTCAACGGGGGGGGGCGTGGGGGCGAGGGGTGCCCTTTCCCTGCTCGGCCCCAGCCCTGGGGCGCGGTGCCAGGGCAGCCCCGCCTGGGTGAACCGGCTTGGGAGGGAAAACGGCAGCCGGGGGAAGTGGAGGCCGGCGGGGGCAGGATGAAGGTGAAGCAGGGCAGCTCTGCGGCAGCTAGCAGCTCCCGGACAATTATCGCCCCGCGCTGCACTCTCCAGCCCATCCCGGCTGCTCCAGAGAGAACACCCAGCATCAGCATAGGCGGGGGGAGACAGAGAGGCAGCGGGCCTTTCAAATGGACTAAATGTTGTAGCCCAGCCAGTCTTGGCTCCAAGCCATGACAGCCATGAGGTTCAGCCTTAGTGGGGGATTGTGGGCTTGGAAACTCCTAGCAACCCAGCGTTGATAAAGACCAAACACAGGCATCATGTCATCTTTAGAGAGCACTCAGTTCCATGCTGTAAAACTAGAGTCTCTTGTTTATTTACCATCTTCTTGGCTGTTTCTTAACCATGCTTCTATGGCTACAAGGAGGACATTTCTGTCATTCTGTTGACTCCTCTCTGCTGGATCACTCCTAACTCTCACTTGTTACTTACACACCTAGCACCTCCACCCAGGTGCAGGCCTATTCAGATGCTTAGGCCCATAGAGATGCAAACTAGGAGGCATTCTACCCTGAGGCCATGGTAAACAATAGTAGACCTGTTGGCATTAACAATACAATAGTGGGCCGGAGCTTTTGGGTGCTCCTGTTTACTGAAACTGGAGACTGGACCTAAAGATATTCCATAATGGAACTTTTCTATAGTCCCCAACAATAACTCTCTCTTAAATTAATAATAAAAAGAAACCCGTGCCTCTGTGCCGGGACAGACAACTGCACCTGTCTATAATTTCTGGCACTCTCATGTAAGCAAAAACCTCTTACATCAGTGACTTATAACATCAAGAAATCTGAATACATGTCAACTGCCATGTGTACATATTTTTTAACTTTTCAAACTCTGTAATGAGTACCATCCATTTTTCATAGATGGTTAGGGAATAAACCTCGAGGATTCGCCCCTAAATTAGCCATAGCCATATTGTGGACATATTCCACATTGTTTGATGATTTGACCAGCTGTCTCTCTGGTTAAGTCAAATTGCTTTCTTAGACTTTTGCTATTTTGATGAAGAAAGTTATGAGACTGCCTTGCTCTCTCTACCTGAGACAGAGCAACCAGTTTTGTTAATTTATCTGCAGATCTTTTTCCTTCAGCTAGTGGCCCAGGAAGGTTCGAGTGGGCTCTTATATGACCCACAAAACATGGCAATTTTCTCAGGTGAGTTGCATTTTAAATTATTCAAATAACATTCTGACTTGACTATTACTAGACCCTATGCATGGGACTGTCTCTATTACCTGGAGAGCCTTAAAGACATAGTGACTGTCAGTGTACAAATTAAATGAATTATTTACTAGGCACTTAAAGACCATTGCAACAGCTTGCAATTCAACTCTTTGAGCTGAAGCCAGAGTTGTCTGCTCCACATATTTCTTTCCATCAACAATATAGGCAGCTCTCCCATTGGATGAGCCATCAGTAAAAACTAACATACCATTTTTTACAGGATTGCTGAAAGGTTCAGGCTTTGATGCTGATCGGCTCTACCTCTTTAAAAGATAGACCCTGCCCCCCGACAACAGTCAGGGCATGCGCAAGAAAACATGCTACGTCATCACTGCATCACCCGTCACCCATGATGACTCTGGACATGCATGGAACCTCAGTGCGAAGTCTTCCCTTTAAAAGTCCCAACTTTCCTGCTTCTCTCTCTCTCTCTGCTTCCTCTCTACTCTCCTTCTCTGTTTCTTCTTGGCTTTCTCTCTCCTATGCAGTCTCTCTGCCTCTATGGTGACCCGTCCAGCAGGCCAGGTAATTGGTGGGTCACGAGGAGGTATCGCCTAGGGGTCAATGGGGGCGAGAAGGGTAGGAGACCAAGCGCATAAAGAAAGACAGAGTCAATCTGAGTCACGTCAAGGTCTCGTTTATTGAAGGGTAAAGCTTGCTTATATGTAGGGGATTTTGCTCGGGGCGGGGTAGGAGGGTAGGAGGAATGGAAAATTTTTAGAGGAAGTGAAGATAAGGTTGGCCTTGGCCCATGTCCCTGCAACCAACCAACCGCAGCCGATTCCGAGAAGTAAAGGAACATCCTGTAAAACATGTTTTGAGCAACTTATCTAAAGAGAACATCTTGTGGTTAGAACAGGTCAGAGCAGGTGGCTGTGCAAGATCTTGCTCGAGATTCTCTTTGGTCCTCAACAATTCCCCCCTGAAAGGTTCAGGCATTATGCTGGCCTGCCCCTGTTACCTGGTGGAATCCACTCAGGCAATACCTTGGTCAGCCCAAGGTTCCATGGGAAAGAAGTCTGCACGCAGGACCCCTTTAAAAGATAAGTCCCTGCCCCTTTACGCTCTCTCTCTCTGTGTGTGCTCTCTCGTCTCTCTGTTTCCCGCTCTGTCTCTCTATGGCGACCGGCCATGGCGGTCAGCCATTTACCCTGTTCCTCTTCTTAGTCTCCCCATTCTGTCGGGCCTTATAATAAACTTATAGTCAATATGTCTGTCTCAGCAATTTCTCTTTTCTTCTTTTTAAACAAAACAATAATACCCCCTCTATACTTAAAAATGAGAGGGGTTCTACAGCTTTCGTCAGAGAGAGCCTCTGTCTTAGGCTGTGTAGGCTGCATCCATGGTCAGGCAACATGCCATGTTGAGCCGGTCTTGACGACCTCTGTACGTTGTTGCTTCCTGCCCCAGGACCTACACGTATTCCTGTCATTGAGTGCTCTCTTACCACTTGACCAGCTTTTAAGGATGAAGGTTATTGAATCTGAGACTTTGGTCGCCAAGTCTGGGCTCTAGTTGCGGCCTTTGTTCTCCCCCAAGATCCTCCTCAACAACTAATTCATGGTAATGTATCGAAACATTTCTAGGTAGGGCCGAATCAATCTGTCTTTTTATAAGCTGGGTGAGTCGTTGAAAGGCCCATGGACCAAAGGAAAGAAGAAGAAGAAAGACAATCAGGGCTACAAGGGTAGGGAGCAGGGTAGACAGCCAGGGGGATCCTTGTAGCCAGTTTGAAAACCATCTTTTTTGGTTTTCAAAATCTCTCTTTTGTTTCGCCAATCTGTCTGTCAGGATCTCCATGGATTCCTTAACAATACCAGTATGGTCAGCATAGAAACAACACTCTTCCCTTAAAGCAGCGCAAAGGCCACCTTCCTTAAGGAATAGGAAATTTTTAGCAAATTACATCGCCCTCCTTCCGTGGCATACAGCCGATGGGGATAAAGCTTAGAATCATAGCACATGCTGCATGGTTGGTTATTTGTGAAGCGAGAGGTGCCTGGGAGACTACGATTGTAGGGCTCGACCTTGATAAAGTCAGTAGTCAGTAGTCAGATATGTCCAGTGCTAACACAACTCCAGGCGGCACAATAGCCATCCTGGGGTCCACCACATTGAGCGGTTAGGTAACGGTTGGGAGAGTATCCAGGGCAGACGTAAAAACGGGTCTTTCTAGTCTCTGCCTTATTCCAAGCGGAATTACATCCCCATTCGGACGGGTTGTTCCATCTATCTAATATATCACAAAGTTCTACATATAGATCTGGGAACCATTTTCCAAAAGGAAAGTCTGCGGAGGTATTAGATGCGGCAACACCCCTGGTAGAGAGGTTAATGATGACCCATTTCTGGAGGGTAGGTGTGTGCGGCTGGCTTCCAGCGGCGGCAGCGGTCCTGAGCATGGAGCAGAGAATCTGGAACATAATCCCCCGCCACCTATTTTCCTTTTCTTGAGTTGGCATCTGTAAAAGAAAAGGAATTTGTCTCAGGGAGGCCCCTGGACTCCCTTTATATCAAGTGTCATGTGCAGAAAAGGGTTTAACTAATCTTGTCGGTAGCCAGCGGGCTCCATTTTCTTTAGAATTATAAATGCAAGCTGAGCCTTTACCCCAAATTAAAACGGGGTCGGGTCCATTCCAGACTCCTGTAATGGGATCTTTCCATAGAGCTTTTGCATATCCCTGACGAGTCTCTGGGTGCCAATGCCTATCCGCTGCAGATCTTCCCTGCTCGTCAAGGGTTAAAAAATTTAAAACAAAAAGGGCATGAGCAAGAATAAGTTTTTGATTGCCTTTATGGGGAAACAAAGTTTCTTGTGACTTTAGCTTATTAATGGTGTTTTTTAAGGTTCGATGGGCCTGTTCCACAATGCCTTGCCCTTGGGGATTGTAAGGAATCCCGGTAACATATTTAATTCCCAATTGTAAACAGAACTGTTTGAACTTTGTGCTGGTATATCCCGGGCCATTATCTGTTTTTATAGAAACAGGCTGTCCTAATATGGCAAACATATGTAACAAATGGCTTATAACATCTTTGGCAGCCTCTCCAGTATGGGCAGAGGCAGAAATGAACCCACTATAAGTATTGATAGTGACATGAACAAATTTGAGCTGACCAAAAGCAGGGACATGTGTAACATCCATTTGCCAAAGTTGACCAGGAATTAGACCTCTGGGATTTACCCCTATATGAGGTTATGGTAAATATATCAGGCAATTTTTGCAGGATTTAACAATTTCTCTGGCCTGATCCCTGGTGATGGAAAACTTTTGTCTTAAAGTCTGGGCATTGAGATGATGGAGTCGATGGGCCTCCTGTGCGGCTGCCACCCCATTCTGTTCAGAGAACAGAACTTGTGGGGCTCGGGTAGCGGCATCTGCTAGTTCATTTCCCAATGTTAGTGGTCCAGGTAAACCCGTATGGGCACGAATATGGCCAATAAAAAAGGAAAAAGCCCTCTGGCGTATTAACTTTTGTATTTCTGAAAACATCTTAAAGGTAGAGGTTTGAGGCTGAATTGTAGGTACCATTTCTAATATTTGTAAGGCCCCTACCACATAGCAGCTGTCAGAATATAAGTTGAGTGGACAATGGGCAAATTTCTTCCGTACCATCAAAGCGGTATAAAGCTCAACCAATTGTGCTGAGGTAAAGGGTGTACTAAGGACAACTTCAGTACCTCGAAAACATAGGCAGCTCGTCCATTTTTCGAGCCATCTATGAAGACCGTCTGGGCACCTGGGATAGGTTCCAGTTTTGTGTTTCGGAGGAAAACAAAGGGGGTGCATGAAAAAAATTGGAGCAATTTATTGCTTGGTAGCTGGGTATCAATTTTCCCCATATAGGAGCAAGCGAGGATGGCCCAGTCGGGGTGATGGCAGGCCAGCCAGTCTAAATTGTTTTTATCATAAGGCTGTACAACCGTTTCAGGTTCTTTTCCAAAATATCTGGTAGAAGTTTTTAATCCTAATATTATCAATTGACAAACCAAAAGGAGATAGGTAGGGAGCACCTTTCTCTTAGCAACAGGGAGATGTATCCAGAGCAGGGGAACAGGGTCTTGCCAGAGCAAGGCTGTGGGAGACAACTCTGTGGAGAACACTATTAAATGTAGGGGCTGCGTGGAAGAAAAATATCCAATATGTTGGGACATAATGGCGGCCTCCACCTTCTCAAGGGCTTGTAATGCCTCTGGGGTAAGTACTCTAGGGGAGAGGGGGTCGGCGTCCCCCTTTAATACATCTTCAAGAGGGCGAATGTCTCCTTTAGTTAAAGTAAGGGCGCAGCCATTGGAATGTCTCCCAAAAGTTTTTGGAAGTCATTGAGGGTGCGCAATGAGCCTCTTTTTAGTTGAAGTTTTTGTGTGTAAAGAAGTTCTGGGCAAAGCTCAAACCCCCAAAACAAAAAGGGGAATCTTGTTTGAATCTTATCAGGGGCAATACAAAACCCTCTCTCCTGTAAGGCCTGAACCATAAGCATGGCTATCATATGTGTTTCTTCAATGGCTTTGGCAGCTATCAAAATATCATCCATATAATGAATTATATAGGCCCCAGGAAACCTAATTCTGAAAGGGTCAATTGTCTGAGCAACATACTTTTGGCAGAGGGTGGGTGAATTAGCCATACCTTGGGGCAAAACTCTCCATTGAAATCTGGGATTGGGGCCTACCTGATTAACAATAGGAATAGAGAAGGCAAATCTCTTGCAATCATCTTTATGAAGGGGAATAGAGAAAAAGCAGTCTTTAATATCTATAGTAACCTTGGCATATTCTCTAGGGATAGCCACAGGTGTGGGCATTCCTGGTTGTAGGGCTCCCATAGGCATCATGGTCTTATTAACCTCTCTAAGGTCTTGAAGGAGCCTCCATTTTCCTGATTTCTTTTTAATTACAAATATTCCAGGGGGAGGCGTATTCCAGGGGGAGGTGGACGGCTCAAGGTGCCCCTGGTCTATCTGTTCCTGCACCAACAGGAGGGCTGCCTGGACTTTCTCCCCCGATAAGGACCACTGGTCTATCCACACTGGATCATCTGATTTCCAGGTAATCTTAGCGTGGAGTGCAGGAGGGGCAGTGGTCCTCAGGAAAAAAGGTGATTGGGGCCTGCGCCCAATCCTTTTCTATCTAATTTCTGTTTAGTTAAGATGGGCTGCGTTTGTCCTTGTTCCTCCTTTCCCAGGCCCTTTCCCGGCAGAAACCCTGTCTTTAACATCATTCTGGTGACTGTATCATTGGGGCTCATCATGATGATTCCCATCTGAGTCATTATGTCTCGCCCCCAGAGATTGACCGGGAGGCCATCCACCACGAAAGGCTTTACTGTTCCGGTATTGCCTTCCTCGTCCTTCCATTGTAATAGTTTGGAAATCTGGAGAGTATTTTGAGTCTGTTCTATTCCCTTTAAATGAATGGCAGTCACATCTAATGGCCAATTTTGGGGCCAGTGTGCCCTGGATAGGACTGTGGCATCTGCCCCTGTGTCCAATAGGCCAAGGAAAGGCTTCCCATCCAGCCATAGCCATAAGGTGGGCCTTTTTTCAGTTAATTGCTGTATCCAATATATATCAGAAGAGCCGGGACAGGACTGTCCGAGAGGCCGATCCTTGGATGGAAAGTCTCCCATTATGGGGAGAGGGAGGGCCTGTGCGATGATAATGGGTCCGTCTGAAGCAGAGGCTAAAATTTTTATCTCCCCTTGATAGTCACCATCCACTAGGGTAGGGAGTATAGAGAGCCCTCGTAATGAGCTCGATGCGCATCCAATGATCATAAAAAACATACCCATGGGGGGGGCATAGACCCCGGTCTCTAGGATAACTGTTCCTTCCTCAGGAGTTATCCTAAGGGTCTTGAATATGCGTGACCCTGAAGCCTCAGGCATGTTCTGTTCTGTTTCTTCAATTTCCTCATCAGACCCAGGTGGGCTCTCATCGTCAGGTATCTGGAGCAGACGAATCAGCCTGACCAGTGTGATCCTGTCTTTGGCCCCCAGATCTAGTTATGACAGGGAAAGAGAAGGAGATAGGTCACCGCCTCTTTACCGGTGCGGGGTTTTTTAAATTTTTCTCTGAGTGGCGGGTTACTGACGGGGATCCATCAAGTCAGCTCGCAATGTTTGAACTTGGTCAGAAAGGTCTTTTAACTCCTTTTGAAGGGTGATTACATCTTTTAAATGCGAAATCTGGGCGGACAGGGAGTGTTTAGTGGCAAGAAGATTCTCCACAAAGGGAGGGGACAATGCCTGGGCCCCAGGGTGAGCGGCAAAGGGAGGGGCCGTGGGGATCTCGGGAGGGACATATGGGGGCGGCTGGTGCCAGTTGAGTCTCTTAATCCTATTTCTTTTGGGAACCTGTTCGGCAGGAGCCACGAACGGGGTATCATAACTTTCACTTTCATATTTAGCAGCCTCTTCCGCTAGATCGGCCTTTTCTGCGGGGTCCAGCCAACCTTCTATTCTATCTTTATGAATATCAGGGTACAACAATTTTGTCTTTATAGGGGGGGTTATCAGCGGGGGGGGGGTCTAAATTGTTTTCTGAAATTTCTTCATCTATAAAGGAGGGAGTACGTGACTCCGGGCGGGCGCCCTTGTCCTCCGTCTTATTATGAATTTTTACTTCCTCGTAATTCTCAGACAGTTCAGTCAAGAAATCCTCTGCCAGGGCCAATAAATGAGAAACCTTTCCCTCCTTTTCAGAGTCCTTAAGAATGTCTCTAATAACCCCATAAAAACTGAAAAATGATTCTGGTATCTCTTCTCCCTTCTTGAGGAGGCCGTTAATGTCTTTCCCCACTTTATTCCAACTTAGTGGGTGAATACCTGGTCCATGAATGACTAACCAGGGACATTTTTCCTCCACAAAACAGAAGAATTTTAATAAGTCTTTCTTTTTAACTCTTATCCCCCTCTCCGGTAAAGTAATCTTTATCTCTTTAATAAAGAGGGCCTCTTTAGAGACCATCTTGCCCATGACTATAATCAGACAGCAGTACTTACCTCAAGACGCGGCAGTGCACGAGTGATGCAGGGCGTCTCTACCTTGGGTCGGCTAGCCTCCTCTTCTTTTGGTGCTGTCCGGCGACCACCGTGCCTGGAGCCCCACGTTGGGCGCCACTTGACCCGTCCAGCAGGCCAGGTAATTGGTGGGTCATGAGGAGGTATCGCCTAGGAGTCAATGGGGGCGAGAAGGGTAGGAGACCAAGCGCATAAAGAAAGACAGAGTCAATCTGAGTCGCGTCAAGGTCTCGTTTATTGAAGGGTAAAGCTTGCTTATATGTAGGGGATTTTGCTCGGGGCGGGGTAGGAGGGTAGGAGGAATGGAAAATTTTTAGAGGAAGTGAAGATAAGGTTGGCCTTGGCCCATGTCCCTGCAACCGACCAACTGCAGCCGATTCCGAGAATGTTTTGAGCAACTTATCTAAAGAGAACATCTTGTGGTTAGAACAGGTCAGAGCAGGTGGCTGTGCAAGATCTTGCTCGAGATTCTCTTTGGCCCTCAACACTATGGCAACCAGCCATGGCGGTCAGCCATTACCTCTGTTCCTCTTCTCTCTTTGTCTCCCTACTCTGCCGGGCCCGTATAATAAACTAGCTAACATGTCTCATGTCTCAGCTTTCTCTTTTCCTCTTTTTAAATAAAAACATAACAATTGCTTCTTACAATTTTTGGAAATATAAAAGGATGCATTAGCGTAAATTGCAACAGTCCATGAGCTGGAAACTAATTATCAATTCTCCCTGAAAACTGAGCAAAGGTAATTGCCCTCGAATCACTGTTCTGGAACAACCAATTAACCTGTTGCTTGGTGTAAGGGACATGTATTATATTCGGTTCTTTGCCAAAATACTTCCTAGACTCTATATGGCATTTCTATACTGTTAAGGGCCATGGGCCCTAAACTATGGGTTTTAAAGCCCATCTTTGTAAGTCCTTTTATGACCTTTAAGTTTTCGGATTAAAGCCGACTCTGTGAGCCTCATATAACCTGTAGTTAGACGGTTCGACCATACAGAACTGCTAATTGGTTCTGTTCCGAGAAAGGGCCTGGGGCTTTCCCATTCGCTGTGCTGTTCTGGGGAAGACCACAAGATGTTCTGGCTGATAAGAAGAATGCTCCTGCCCCAGCATACACCAGATGTTCCTTCCTGTTATTCCCCCGCTTACCCAATTTCCTTGGTGCATGGCTATATAAACCCACACTGAGCCCCAATAAATGGAGACCTTGACATTGCATAGACGGACTCTGGTCCTTTTTCTTTTGCGCACTTGGTCTCCTTCCTTCTCTCGCCCATGACTCTTTCAGGCAGCCCCCCTTCGGAACCCTGAATGACTGACCCGACTGACCCTCGGGACAGGTCACTATACCATGCAGGCTACTGTTTTAAAATAAGGGTTTAATACTTAGGCTGGTGAGACAGGTAGGTGTAACCATAATAATGGGTCCTTCTGCCACAAAACAGAAGTCGGGCTATGCTTTGTAGGGAGCACATAAGCTTCCCATGGTTTTGTATACTCAATATAATGTATCTGATGATGCTGAATGAACTCCTCTAATTATAGAAAGACTTGTCCACCTTCTTAGTTAGATGTGTGTGTACATTTGGATCACTACCTCCTTATAGAATCTTATTTAAAGGATTTTTTCTTATTTAAAGGATTTAAATCATCATTAGATGCCCCCGAAAAGGGACTCAACCATTGAATATTTAACAACTTCTAACAAAAATTGTAAACTATCCTTTCTAATAGTTATCTACTAAGTCTTAATTCCTCTAGAATATAACATATGTCCCAAACAATTTTTGAGATTTATTTAAAGTTTCTGAGTTGCTTTTTCTGATCTAACCTTCAAAGCTGACAAGCTGATAAGACCTCATTTGCATCTTAGCTGACCTAGCCTAATTTACATTTACAAAGACACATTCAAGCTGTGAATCTAACAGGATGGCTCTCTCCTGAGGCTTCTTTTCACAAACCCTTTTTAAAATCATGTTTCAACTTTTATTTTCTAGATTTTTCTTTTATAACCATAAAAATTTAGGAAGGTCTGTATCCTCTCCTCTGCTAAATTTTGCAGAATCATCCATAGATTCCTCATGCCCCTAAACTAATGCTATAGGCTTCTGGTATCTTTTTTGTTGACTATCTCCTAGGACTCAAATCATAAATTTTTCCTGTTGAGACATTGACTGACTGGATGCTCTTTATGACTATAGATGCTCTTTATGACTATATTTAAAGTGATTTTGGTAGTTTTAACTATATCCAAGGCAATTCAAGCATCTCTCTAATCATATCCAAGGCAATTTAGGCATTTCCATTCATCTGCATTCATAAATTCATATTCATATCACGCACCCAGGTGTGGCCACACCATTCATTCCTAACTTGCATACATCTCACATTTCTTCTTTTGCCTAGGTTATGATCAGTTTGTTGAAAACAAAAATCCCTAATTGAAATTTCTCCTAACATAATAGCTATGGTCAATCCTTGAAATATGAGAATCCAAAATTTGAACAGATTTAAGCTTAAGTGTTGCCCTTTCTTCTCCATAAGTCTCAAAACAGTTTCTGTCTGACTATATCAATAACATTTATATACATATGACTAGCCATCAGCCATGGCGGCAGTTCCCAAGGCTACAAGTTACCCCAAGGAACTTCAGGCTGTCTGCGGCCCTGTCAGCCATTTTGTCCAGCCCGCCACAGTCACTGGCACTAGGTGGCACCAAGCCACCGGCTGAGTGATGGCAGACTGCGGTCGCTGCCAGAATTGACCTTGGCCTTAACTGGACTTTTGCCCTCCAAGCCACTGGAAAATCTGTGGCTGTATTTTGGGCACAAGCCTGATCCCCTATTTTCTCTTTTGTTGGGACTGTCTGACCTGGTGCCTTTCCTGATTATGTCCAAAGCAACCTCTAGAAGGCTCTGTGCATTTCTTCCTCCCTGTTCCTTACTTTCTCTGTAGGAATAACATATTATTAACTGAAGTTCCTGTAAGGCAGCCACCATCACTAATCCCTGAGTGTAAGCTAGGTCCATATCTGAAAAAAAATTCTTAATGAACTCGCCTACATCAGTCCTCTTCCTGTGAGGCCTTAGTGTGGCCTGGCATGCAGTACCAGCATTCTCAGAAGCTAGCTGTTTCACAATCAAAGTTTCAACACTTGTGTCTCTAATTTTTTTGTATAATGTCCACACAGACCTAGAAACTGAAAGACCCCTGGAGGCTCAGGCCCCCAGGATCTCAGTCCAGGACTGTGCCCACCCCAATCACCAGGCAGGGGGCAGCAAGCAAAGACCCCTGACCCACACATGCCACGTGCGTAGGCATTAAGGACAGAGAGAGATGATTAACACACAGCACAAATGTGAAACTTGAACAGACAGCACAGTAACACAGACTAGGATCCTATTCACAATTTCAGATGGCTAGCCCCATGGAAAACAACTTGGTACACAACCAAATCTCCCCTACAGATTGGCGACCTGCCTGGGTCCCCTTACAGATAAAGCAGGCAACTTGGTCACCCTCCTACAGACTGGGCGACCCACTTGGGTCCCCTTACAGATGGAGAAGGCAACTTGGTCCCACCAAGTCCCCCTCCTACAGATTGGGTGACTTTGGTCCCCCTCACCCCCTACAGATGGAGTAGACATCTTGGTCCCACCAAGTCCCCTTCCTACAGATTGCAGAAGGCTGCCGCCAGAATCTCTGCCCTAAACAAGGAATTGGGGCATCTCCTCAATTCCCTCCTCTTAATTCTTGTAGGCCTACTTACAGATTTCGCTAGCGACCCCAACATAGGACCTTTACATTTACACAACCAACAAAAACAGCAGACCTGAAAACACAAAACTGACACAGCACCAAAAAGCAGGCAGGCAAGGTGTGGATTGCAACAGATCAGATAACACAGATAACAAACCTGCTCAACTGGCCAGTCACACAGCCTGTTCCAACCCTCTAGGCTTTACAGAAACCGAATAGACAGAGACAGAGCCAGCAGACAGTAGACATGACAGAATAGGGTAAAGGTACCTGCTTACCTCCAAGATTGACTCCACTCAAGGGAGGGGTGGTCACAAATCCCAGACGAGCCCCCAAATGAAAGACCCCCTGGAGGTTCAGGCCCCCAGGATCTCGGGCCAGGACCTCGGCCACCCCAATCACCAGGTGGAGATGAAAACTTGATGCAAACAGCACGAGGCTTTTTTGTAGTTGTTTAACGAGTTAACCCCATGTTAGCTTGGGCCTTTCATACATCCACCATGGCAGATGGCTAGGAAAGACGGCGAGAAGCCAATGCATAGAGATCTTACAGGGCAGAATAAGGGGAGTGTCTAGGGGTACACACAGGGTCAGGATTGGTGTGCATACAGGCTTGCCCTGTATTGATTGGCCAACTGGTTGTTATGGCACATAGGCCCTCCCAGGGTGATTTCTATGCTCTGTTCGTCATTGCTGTGCACTTGTCTGTAAAGCACACCTAGAGCCGTAAAGCATAGCGCCACCTGCTAACTTCTGATTAGTTCCTTGTCACAAGGCAGGCATCTGACCTCCTAGTGACCAAGGCAAGGTCAGGCAAGCACATTTTAGGCTGTTAAGGCTGCTGAAATGGGGAGCTGGTCCCTTCAAAACTAATTCTGAACTAACTCCCTAGGTCCCTGCCTGCTCTCTATAACAAATATCCTCCTGACCGGCAGGCTGTGGTTACCCGCTTTCAATTTCCTAGAGGTGAGGCTTCTACAGCAATATCCCTATCAGCCTCTGGGTAAAATTGCTGTTGGTCCATACTGGACACGAGCCATTTTTAGTTCCTTGAGCTGTTTGAATGGTATCGGTGCATGCATCTTGTTTATATTCCCCTGAGCCGCTCTCTCTCTCTCTCTCTCTCTCTCTCTCTCTCTCTCTCTCTCTCTCTCTCTGATCTGAGGAAACCTGTAAATTTCCCATCTCCTTCGAGAGCGATTTAGCTAAATCTTTTAAGCCTCTTAGCTTCTATTGAATTTTACCACTGGGTATTTGCCTTTCTGTATTCCCAGTTAAAATGAAGGAAGGAGATGAAGACTTCTCCATCTTAGTACTTATTAACTCTCTCTTCCTACTCATCCCAATCATTTGTCCTGTATGTTCTTTACCATCCAGTCGCCCCTAAGTAGGCGTGGAGCTTTCTGTTCTCCATTACATTCCTAGATCTCCCAAGGGCCTGCTTGTATGCGAGGCCGAACCTATGTCTTCCCAAGCCCCTGCGCAACTCAAAAAGCTGCATCACGTCAGTGGCTTTTGCAAGCAGGAAGGATCCTTTTAAAACTCTTAAACTCTAAAATCTCCTGTATTTGCTTTTGTTTTGTTTCAGCTCTCCTATTTATTAAACTATACCCAAGTAAATAAACATACAATCATCTGACTAACAATTATCTGCCTGATTTCTCTAACTATATACATTTTTATTTTCAAGGCTAACTTACTTCTCTTTACCATCTACCTAATTTCCTGTTTCATATTTACAATTACCTGCATTTTTCACTCCGGAGTTTAACGCATTACATTTTATTACTTTATCGTCTGACTGACATTTCAGTCTCACATTTACTTTGCACACTTTCTCTTACTTTAAAGGTTAAATAACCCACTTTATCCATTTTTGTCAGCTGCTGGCTGACATCTTCCTACTTTATATTACAAATATCTGTTTCCTATTTCTACAGTTATATACAGTTTTATTCCTGACTTAACGCTGTTCACTCACTACACTTGACCACTTCTTTCTTCTTTTTCCTGTGCGCACTTCTTCTCCAACCCGTTCAACCATGATGACTATCTCTTCAAAGTGTCCACACCTCTGCCTTTCCTATTGTTTCTTTGGTGTCCATTTCTTCGTGGTGTCCATGGCTTCTTCCCCTGTTCTCAGGCCCCACGTTCGGGTGCCATTTTGTCGTAGTCTGGCCGGTCTTGGCTCCAAGCCACGACAGCCATGAGGTTCAGCCTGAGTGGGGGTGCGTGGGTTTGGAAACTCCTAGCAACCGAATGGTGATAAAGACCAAACACAGGCATCTTGTCATCTTTAGAGAGCTCTCAGTTCCATGCTGTAAAACTAGAGTCTCTTGTTTATTTAGCATCTTCTTGGCTGTTTGTTAACCATGCTTCTATGGCTACGAGGAGGACATTTCTGTCATTCTGTTGACTCCTCTCTGCTGGATCGCTCCCCCACTCAGGCCGAACCTCATGGTGAAGGGACCAGCTTCCCTTTTGGCAGCCATAACGGCCGAACACGTGCTTCTATGACCTTGTCCTAGACACTAGAAAGTCAGATGCCTGCCTCATGACAAGGAACCAATCAGAAGTTAGCTGGTGGTGCTATGCTTTATGACCCTGGGTGTGCTTTACAGACAAGCGCACAGCAATGACGCACAAAGTATAGCAACCACCCTGGGAGGGCCTATGGGCCATAACAACCAGTTGACCAATCAACACAGGGCAAGCCCTCCAAGGCTGGAGGCACACCAATAGTGAGCCTGTGCGTACCCCTAGACACTCCCCTTACGCTGTCCTATAAGGTCTCTTGGGAGACCCTAGGAGCTGTCTTTTGCGAGCCACCCGCCATGGCGGATGGGTGAAAGACCCGAGCTAACATGGGGTTAACTCGTTAAATTACAATAAAGCCTTGTGCAGTTTGCATCAAGCTCTCGAATCCACCTGGTGATTGGGGTGACCGAAGTCGTGGCCTGGGACCCCGAATACTTGAGTTTTCGGGGGTCTAACAATGGCTGTCGTGGCTTGGAGCCGAGACTGGCCAGGCTACAACTAAACCTCTGAAAACATAAGCCATGCATCCCAGTTAAATGTTTTATAAAAGTTGCTGTTAGAATTTAGGCATCTGTACTAGTCTAGTCTATCCTTGGGGTCCTGACAGGATATGTCCTCAGCTGCAGTCACTAAGAGCACTTCCTGTCTGCATTCACTACATTCCCTTTTAAAGGGTGGGCTTTGCCCTCCTCCCATCTCTTTCTCTTCCTCTCTCTCTCTCTCTGCTTCTTTCTTTCTTTCTCTTCTGCCACTCTTATCCTCAGGAACTGGTCTCTGTCCCCGTCTCTGCCTCATTCTCTGTTCTTTCCCTTTCTTCTTCCAATAAACCTCTCATGTGAACCCTGTTGTATGGTGTGACTATTTCCCCCACCCCATTTCTTTTTTAAATTATAACATTGGTTCCCTGAGTGGGAAAGGCTCTCTTGGCATTTCCTCTGCCTGCCAGCAGTATGAAGCATGCCAGGACTCTGGAACTGGGTTCACATATGACAGTCTTGATTATCTGGCTTGCTGGGTCCCTCCATCCAACACTGGCATGATTGGTGAGCCCCTCCAGTGAAGTGAAACAGCCAACTACTCCAGAACATGGCCAGCACCCCAGCTTTCTCAGGTCACCCAAAGATGAACAAGCCCCCCCCCCAAGTGAGCAGGAAGTAGTCATTCCTGCCTCACCTGCTACCCCCTTCTAACTCCTCACCTTTTTATAATAAACAAAAGCAGGGATGTTAGAATTTAGGCATCTGTACTGGCCTGCCCTTGGGGTCCTGACAGAATATGTCCTTAGCTGCAGCTACTAAGAGTATTACATTCCCTTTTAAAAGGTGGGCCTTGCCCACTTCCCCCCCCCCCTCTCTCTCTCTCTCTCTCTCTCTCTGTGTCTCCTCTCTCTCTCTCTCTGTTCTCTCTCTGTCTCTCCTTCTCTCTCTCTCCCTCTCTCTTTCTCTCCCTCCCTCTCTCCCTCCCTCCCTCCCTCCCTCCCTGGCTATCTTGTCCCCAGGGACTAGTCTATGCCCCCCCTCTGACCCCTTCTCTGCTCCTTTTCTCTCCTCTTTCAATAAACCTCTCAAGTGAGCCCTGTTGTATGGTGTGACTCCTTCCTGACATTTCTTTTTTAAATTATAACAGTTGCCATGGGAATGGTGTCTCTTCACATCAATAAAAACCCTAAGACAGAAGTTAGTACCAGGAATGTGGTATTGCTGTGATAGGCCTGACCATGTTTTTGTTTGAGCTAATACCGAGTTTGGGAGCTTGGGTTAGGAAAGCAGTAGAATGCTTTAAGCCATGCTTAATGAGCCATATTAGTAGGAGCATGGAAGACAGTGGTGCTTAATGTGATTTGATGAACTGTGGGGATTAAGAATTTTCAGAAGAGAAGAACGTGGATATTTGACCTAGAGACTGGTCTTGTGAAATTTTGGTGAAGAAAGCGTCTGCTTTTTGCCCAAATATTCTGCTTGAAGCTAAAGTGAAGAGTTTTGGATTAATTCCATTGGCAGAGGAAATCTCAAAACAGCTTAGTATAGACTCTGTTGTGTGGTTATTAGTGCTAACTCTGATGAAGATTTATAATGAAAAGGAACAAGCTAAGCAAGAAAAAATAGTCAAGGAGAAAAAGAGCACCAGAAACTAGAATGGGGATAAATTCTGTGCTCAAGGAGATAAACAGATTATGGAATGGCATGAAAGGAGTAGTGACTTCAGGTCAAGATCCCACCCACTTAAGTTTCCAACTTGTGAAAGGGAATTATAGAAAATCTTAGATCCAGGTATGGTGATGCATGTGTTTAATCCCAGCACTTGTAAGGAAGAGGCTGGTAGATCTCTGAGTTTGAGGCCAGCCTGGTGTATAGAGAAAGTTCATGGACAGCCAAGCTTAGGTAGTGAAAGTAATTATCAAAACCAGAAGGTTGATGAAGATGTAATTGATTGAGGTGGCCATGTCCTAGCCCCATCAGCAGCAGAACTTTGTAGCTTCAGCCACATGGTTCTGGCTTTAGAGTTAAGGATAGAAGAAACATGTTGTGGACAGTCCTAGAACTTGCTTTGTAGACTGGGCTGGCCTTAAACTCATTGAAATCCACCTGCCACTGCCTTCCAAATGCTGTAATTAAAGGCATGTGCCATCACTGTCCAGCCAGGCTGTAGAAATTGTCCCCAAGACTAAGGAAAGCCACTGAGGCAAGGCATGTGTCAGGGGTGTCCCTGAATAGAGGCTCAGTAGACATACCATTGCTTGAAACTGTGAAATTAAAGCTTGGATTGCCTTGGAGAACCCAAGATGTTAGAGATGCCAGAATCATGGGATACCTGCCGAGAAGAGCTGATAACTTGAAGTAGAATCAGCCCAAGAGAAAAAAAAAAAGTGTGCTGCAATCAACAAAGCTGAATGGCATTGGAGATGTGAAGAACATTTTGTCATCAGACATGGATATACACAGTTTGTAGTTGGTCCAGTTGGCTTTTGGTCTTGCTTTGGCCCAGTATTTCCTCACTATTCTCCCCTCCTTGTGTTTTGGAAGAATAATGTACATTCTGTGCCATTATATGTTGGAAGTATGTGATCTGCTTTTTGATTTTGATTTGTATAGGTTATTCAGGAAGAGATTGCATGAATCTCAGAAAAGACTATGAACTTTGGACTTTAAAACATTGCTGAGACTGTGATAGACTATTGGGACATCTGAAGTTGGACTAAATGTATTCTGCATTGATATTGTTACAAGCTTAGGGGACCAGGGAGTGGAATGTGGTAGTTTGAATGTAATTGGCTCCCATAATCCATAGGAAGTGGCACTATTAGGAGGTGTGGCTTTGTTGGAGTGTATATGTCATAGTTGGAGGAAGTGTGTCACTGTGGGGGCAAGGCTTTGAGGTTTCCTATACTCAGGATACTTCTCAGTGTCTCATTCAACTTCCTGTTACTTATAAGATGCTGTATTCTCTTCTACTTCTCTAGCACCATTGTCTGCCTGCTCACTGCCATGCTCCCTGTTATGATGATAATGGACTGAACCTCTGAAACTGTAAGCAAAATGCTCCAGTTAATTGTCTTCCTTTGTAAGAGTTGCCATGGTCATGGTGTCTCTTCACAGGAAAAAAAAAGAAAGAAAGAAATGAAAAACCCTAAGACAGAAGTACTGTAGAGGCCAATGGAAATGAGCAATGAAATAAAGAGCTGTTCTTTTGAAAGACAAGAGTGATGCACTCTCTCCTATTCAAATTTATCAAAAGCAAGAACATCCAAATTAGCAGACTTACAAACAATGAGGGATATTATATACAAATGAAAGCCAGAGCACCACTCATATATATCAATAATATATAGAAGAAATGGATAACCTTCTAGACAGCTTTTATTTTTTATCTGTGGCACAGCAGCTTCACCTGCCTCAGCTCCTGACTGTATTACCTCACTGCTGAGGCCAAGGCCCAGGGTAGTCTTTGTGTTTCACCTCCTCCACCTCAGCTGCCTCCACATAGGCAGGCAAATGCTATTTTAACTAAGTATCTATCTATTTATTTTACCAATAATGACTTGGGAGCCAGATGCTGGGGTGAAAACCGGCTAGCTCAGTGAGGCAGAGAAAGCAAACACTGACATTCCTCCTCCACCGTTGTCTCAGAAACAGAGTTTTCTCCTATCTTATCTGAAACAAAACTCCTCCAACCAGATGTTCCGCTCTTCTACTCCCACCTCTATCTCTCCAACCACCTGACTTTCCATCACTCTATGGTTACTTCCAGTCAATGGGTTGCTTGCTCTGCCTCTTGACCTGTGGTCGATTTTATTTAAATAAAGCAATCTTGGGGTTCACACTGTAACCAAATATCCTGCAACAACAACTAAGGTGAACCAAAGTTGAACAAAGAGGATATAAAAGCCCAAGGAGGCATTCCGCCGCCGACTGACCAGGAACTAGGTGAGTGAGCCTCTGCCCGCTCCAGACACCAGGCCAAAACAGCATACACCCCGACCACCCCCACTCCCCCCACCCCGCCTGTGCCTGCGGGCTTGGGCCAGACACGCCCAGGCAGGGAGGAGCTCCCTGTGCCCCGAATCTGCTAGCACCCCACTCTTGCATTCCGCCGAACGACTGAGGAATTAGGAACTAGTGAGGAGACTACCAGGAGTGTCAAGATCATCCAGAGTTGTGGACATTGAATTCCTGGCCCCCACACACCACTGGGTCACAAGAGGAGATAGAGAGACCCCACCTACACCCACTAAAAGAAGATATGGGGAGAAGACAGAATAAGATTTCACTCAACAACAGAAAGACCAATATGACACCACCAGAATCTAGGGACTCCACTCCAGCAAGATCTGAAAAGCCCAACACAGAGCATGAAGATGAGATGGACCTCAAAAATTATCTCAGCAAGTTGATAGAGACCTTTAAAGAGGAAACAAGAAAATCCCTTAAAGAAATAGAAGAAAAAGCAAACAAAAAATTAAACGAATTGGAGGAAAAGACAAACCAAAAATTTCAAGAAATAAATAAATCTCTTAAAGAATCTAAAGAAAGCCAAGAAAAAACATCCAAGCAAGTAAAGGAAGCTCTTGAAACAGTTCAAAGCATGAAAGCTGAAATAGACACAATAAAGAAAACACAGAATGAGACCATGCTGGAAATGGAAAGGCTGGATAAACGATCAGGAACTAAAGATGTAAGTATATCCAACAGAATTCAAGAGATGGAAGAGAGAATCTCAGCTACTGAAGACTCGCTAGAGGATATACATTCATCAACCAAAGAGAACCTCAAGTCCAACAAAGCCCTAACACAAAATATCCAGGAAATATGGGACACCATAGAAAGGCCAAACCTAAGAATAATAAGTGTAGAAGAAGGTGAAGAAACACTGCTCAAAGGTACAGAAAACATATTCAACAAAATCATAGAAGAAAACTTCCCCAACCTACAGAAGGATATGCCTATGAAAGTACAAGAAGCTTACAGGACACCAAACAGACTGGACCACAAAAAGAAGTCCCCCCGACACATAATAATCAAAACACCAAATCTACAGAATAAAGAGAAAATATTAAGAGCAGCAAAGGAAAAAGGCCAAGTAACATATAAAGGCAAACCAATCAGAATCACACCCGACTTCTCAATGGAAACTCTGAAAGCCAGAAGGTCTTGGATAGATACCATACAAGCACTAAGGGAGCATGGATGTCAACCCAGACTACTGTACCCAGCAAAACTTTCAATCACTATAGATGGAGAAAACAAGATATTCCACGACAAAAACAGATTTAAACAATACATATCCACAAATCCAGCACTACAGAAGGCTCTGGAAGGAAAACTCCAACCCAAGGAACATAACTACACTCACAAAAACACTGGCAATAGATAATCTAATTTTACCAAACACAAAAAGAAACAGGAGGGCAAAATCCACACGCAATGATACCACCAACAATAAATCCAAAACAAAGAAAAACCAATGAACAATGGACATTAATATCCCTAAATGTCAATGGTCTTAACTTACCCATAAAAAGATATAGGCTAACAGAATGGATACGAAGACAGAATCCATCCTTCTGCTGTTTACAAGAAACACACCTCAACTTCAAAGACAGGCGATACCTCAGAGTAAAAGGATGGGAAAAGATTTTCTAATCAAATGGCCTCAAGAAACAAGCAGGTGTAGCAATCCTAATATCTAACAAAATGGACTTTAAACGAAAATCAATCAAAAGAGATGAAGAAGGGCATTTCATACTCATCACAGGAAAAGTTCATCAAGATGCAATCTCAATCCTGAACATCTATGCTCCAAATACGAAGGCACCCACATTTGTGAAAGAAACATTACTAAAGCTCAAACCACACATAAAACCACACACACTTATAGTAGGAGACTTCAACAGCCCCCTTACGCCACTAGACAGGACCACCAGACAAAAACTTAACAAAGAAACAAAAGACCTGAAAGAAGTTATGGCCCAACTGGGGTTAACGGATATCTATAGAGCATTCCATCCAAATTCAAAAGAATATACCTTCTTCTCAGCACCACATGGCACCTTCTCTAAAATTGACCACATAGTAGGCAATAAAGCAAACCTCCACAGTTACAAAAGAATTGAAATAACCCCCTGTATCTTATCAGACCACCATGCATTAAAGCTAGAATTCAGCAACAATACAAATGGCAGAAAACCTGCAAACTTTTGGAAAATGAATAACACCCAATCGCACCATTCCTGGGTTGAGGAAGAAATAAAAAAAAAACAAATTAAAGACTTCCTATAATCTAATGAGAATGCAGACACAACATACCCAAACTTATGGGACACTCTGAAAGCAGTGCTAAGAGGAAAGTTCATAGCTCTAAGTGCCCACATGAAGAAACTAGAGAAAAGTCACATTAGAGAACTGACAGAACAACTGAAAGCACTAGAGCAAAAAGAAGCAAACTCACCAAGGAGGAGTAGACGCCAGGAAATAATCAACCTGAGAGCTGAAATCAATAAAGTAGAAACTAGGAAAACATTACAAAGAATCAATGAAACAAAGAGTTGGTTCTTTGAGAAGATCAACAAGATAGACAAACCTCTAGCCAAACTAACCAAAAGGCAGAGAGAGAGCACACTAATTAACAAAATCAGAAACAAAAAGGGATATATAACAACGGAAATGTGGAAATCCAGAGAAACTTTAGGTCATACTTTGAAAATCTGTACTCCACAAAATTGGAAAATCTAATGGAAATGGACAGCTTTCTGGATAAATATCACTTACCAAAATTAAATCAAGATCAGATAAACAGTTTAAATCGACCCATAACCCCTAATGAAATAGAAGCAGTCTTCAAAAGCCTCCCAACTAAAAAAAGGCCAGGACCAGATGGCTTCACTGCAGAATTCTACCAGAAATTCAAACAAGAGCTAATTCCAGTACTCCTCAAACTGTTCCGCACAATAGAAGCAGATGGGATATTGCCAAACTCTTTCTATGAGGCTACAATCACTTTGATACCCAAGCCACACAAAGATAAGACTAAGAAAGAGAACTGCAGACCAATATCCCTCATGAACATTGATGCTAAAATACTCAATAAAATATTGGCTAATCGAATCCAAGAACATATCAAAAAAGTCATCCACCATGATCCAGTGGGCTTCATCCCAGGGATGCAAGGATGGTTCAATATACGAAAAACCATCAATGTAATCCACATATAAACAAACTGAAAAAGAAAAACCACATGATCATCTCACTAGATGCTGAAAAGGCCTTTGACAAAATCCAACATCCCTTCATGATAAAGATCTTGGAGAGAACAGGAATAACAGGAACATATCTAAACATGATAAACACGATATACACCAAACCAATAGCCAACATCAAACTAAATGGAGAGAAACTCAAAGCTTTTCCTCTAAAATCAGGAACAAGACAAGGAAGTCCACTCTCTCCATACCTCTTCAATATTGTCCTTGAAGTTCTAGCTAGAGCAATAAGACAAGAACAGGGGATCAAAGGGATACAAATTGGAAAGGACGAAGTAAAACTTTCACTATTTGCAGATGACATGATAGTCTACATAAGTGACCCAAAAAACTCTACCAGGAAACTCCTACAGCTGATAAACACCTTCAGCAAGGTAGCAGGATACAAAATTAACTCAAAAAAATCTGTAGCCCTACTGTATACAGATGATAAATCCAATGAAAAACAAATCATGGAAACATCACCTTTCACAATATCCACAAGCAACATTAAATATCTGGGGGTAACACTATCCAAAAAAGTGAAAGTCTTGTACAATAAGAACTTTGAGACTTTAAAGAAAGAAATTAAAGAAGATACCAGAAAGTGGAAAGATCTCCCGTGCTCTTGGATAGGCAGAATTAACATAGTAAAAATGGCAATCCTACCAAAAGCAATCTACAGATTTAACGCAATCCCCATCAAAATCCCAACACAGTTTTTCACAGACATTGAAAGAACAATACTCAACTTTATATGGAAAAATAAAAAACCCAGGATAGCCAAAACAACTCTTTACAATAAAAGATCTTCTGGAGGCATCACCATCCCTGACTTCAAGCTCTACTATAGAGCCATAGTTCTGAAAACAGCTTGGTATTGGCACAAGAATAGACAGATAGACCAATGGAATCGAATTGAAGACCCAGATATTAACCCACGCACCTACGAACACCTTATTTTTGACAAAGGTGCTAAATCGATACAATGGAAAAAAGATAGCATCTTCAACAAATGGTGCTGGCACAATTGGATTCGGACATGCAGAAAATTGCAGATAGATCCATACCTGTCACCATGCACGAAACTTAAGTGCAAATGGATCAAAGATCTCAGCATAAACCCAGCCACACTGAATCTTCTAGAAGAGAAAGTGGGAACAACCCTTGAACAAATTGGCACAGGAGAACGATTCCTGAACATCACGCCAGAAGCACAGACACTGAGGTCTGCAATTAATAAATGGGACCTCCTGAAACTGAGAAGCTTCTGTAAGGCAAAGGACACAGTCAGTAAGACAAAACGACCACCCACAGAATGGGAAAAGATCTTCACCAGCCCCACATCTGACAGAGGACTGATTTCCAAAATATACAAGGAGCTCAAGAAGCTAGCCACCAAAACACCAAACAATGAAATTAAAAAGTGGGGTGCAGAACTAAACAGAGATTTTCAACAGAGGAATCTGAAATGGCTGAAAGACACTTAAGAAAGTGCTCAAAATCCTTGGCCATCAGAGAAATGCAACTCAAAACAACTCTGAGATACCACCTCACACCTGTCAGAATGGCTAAAATCAAAAATACCAATGACAACCTATGCTGGAGAGGTTGTGGAGAAGAAGGAACACTCCTCCATTGCTGGTGGGAGTGTGAACTTGTAAGACCACTTTGGAAATCAGTATGGCGGTTGCTCAGAAAAATGGGAATCAATCTACCTCAAGATCCAGCCATTCCTCTCTTGGGTATATACCCAAATACTGCATGTCCATACAACAAGGACATATGTTCAACCATGTTCATAGCAGCATTGTTTGTAATAGCCAGAACCTGGAAGCAACCTAGATGCCCCTCAACTGAAGAATGGAAAGAGAAAATGTGGTACATTTATACAATGGAGTACTACTCAGCAGAAAAAAGCAATGGAATCTTGAAATTCGCAGGCAAATGGATGGAACTAGAAGAAACCATCCTGAGTGAGGTAACCCAATCACAAAAAGACAAACATGGTATGTACTCACTCATATATGATTTTTAGACATAGAGCAAAGGTTTACCAGCCTATAATCCTCTACCCCAAGGAAACTAGAAATCATGAATGACTCTAAGGGATAAATGGACCCCAGGAATGGGAAGTGGCATGAACTCCCGAGCTAATTGAGAGCATGAGGGTAGGGAGTGGGTGCTGCCACAATAAGAGCACAAGATGAAGAGTAGAGGAGAAGAAATGGAGGAGCAGATATATTGAGTTGGGGGAAGAATAGAGGAGAGAGAGCAGGATGAGAGATACCATATCAGAGGGAGCCACTATAGGTCCGAGAAGAGATCTGGAACTAGGAAGATCTCCAGAGACCTATAAGGATGACACGATCTGACAGTCCGGGGAGTGGAGGAGAGGATGGCCTAGAAACCCTTCCCCTAGAATGAGATTGATGACTACTCTCTATGCTATCCTAGAGTCCTCATCCAGTGGCTGATGGAAGCAGAGACAGACATCCACATAAATACACTGAGCTGAAATCTGGAACTTAGTTGAAGAGAGGGAGGAATGAAGAACGAAGGGGTCTGTACCTGGTTGGAGAAACCCACAGAAACAGTTGGCCTGAAAAAGGGAAAGCAGATCGACCCCAGATGCTCTTTGGGAGGCCAGTACTGGACTAATCCAGCCCCCTGATCATGGATGCCAATGGGGAGGCCCCTGCACTCCTGGGAGCCTCGGGAGGTGGACTGGCGTTTTGCCCTGGTGGGTAGGGGGGACTTCGAGAGCCCATCCCACTTGAAGGGATGCACTCTGTCTCTGAACATATGGGGAGGGACCCAGGCCCAGCACAGGAAGATTTGCTGGACTTGGTGGAGCCCCGGTTGGGGGCCCTACCCTGCCTGGGGAGTGGCGGGTGGATGGGATGGGGGGTAGGTTTGAGGTGGGGGAGAAGGAATGGGGGTGAGGTGAGGGAGAGGGAGAGGGGAAGTACATGTGAAACAAGCCTGTTCCCTAACTTGATTTAATAATAATAATAATAAGAAGAAGAAGAATAAGAAAAAAATATTTTACTTAAACAATTCTAAGAAAAAAAAAGATATAGGCTAACAGAATGGATACGAAGACAGTATCCATCCTTCTGCTGTTTACAAGAAACACACCTCTACTTCAAAGACAGGCAATACCTCAGAGTAAAAGGATGGGAAAAAATTTTCCAATCAAATGGGCTCAAGAAACAAGCTGGGATAGCAATCCTAATATCTAACAAATTAGACTTTAAACTGAAAGCAATCAAAAGAGATGAAGAAGGGCATTTCATACTCATCACAGGGAAAGTCCATCAAGATGAAGTCGCAATCCTGAACATCTTGCCCCTAATATGAAAGCACCCACATTTGTAACAGAAACATTACTAAAGCTCAAACCACACATAAAACCACACACACTTATAGTAGGAGACTTCAACACCCCCCCTTACACCATTGGATAGAACCACTAGACAGAAACTTAACAAAGAAACAAAGGATCTGACAGAAGTTATGACACAACTGGGTTTAACAGATATCTATAGAACATTCCATCCAAACACAAAAGAATATACCTTCTTCTCAGCGCCACATGGAACCTTCTCAAAAATTGACCACATAGTTGGCAGCAAAGAAAACCTCCACATTTACAAAAGTATTGAAATAACCCCCTGTATCTTATCAGACCACCATGCATTAAAGCTAGAATTCAACAGCAATACGAATTGCAGAAAACCTACATTTTCGTGGAAAATGAATAACTCCCAATTGCACCATTCCTGGGTTGAGGAAGAAATAAAACAAGAAATTAAAGACTTCCTAGAATTTAATGAGAATGTGGACACAACATACCCAAACTTATGGGACACCCTGAAAGCAGTGCTAAGAGGGAAGTTCATAGCACTAAGTGCTCACATGAAGAAACTGGAGGAAAGTCACATTAGAGAATTGACAGAACAACTGAAAGCTTTAGAGCAAAAAGAAGCAAACACACCAAGGAGGAGTAGACGCCAGGAAATAATCAACCTGAGAGCCAAAATCAACAAAGTAGAAACTAGGAAAACAGTACAAAGAATCAATGAAACAAAGAGTTGGTTCTTTGAGAAGATCAATAAGATAGACAAACCTCCAGCCAAACTAACCAAAAGGCAGAGAGAGAGCACACTAATTAACAAAATCAGAAATGAAAAGGGGGATATAACAATGGACACTGAGGAAATCCAGAGAATCTTTAGGTCATACTTTGAAAACCTGTATTCCACAAAATTGGAAAATCTAAAGGAAATGCACACCTTTCTGGATAAATATCACTTACCAAAATTAAATCAAGATCAGATAAACAGTTTAAATCGACCTATAACCCCTAATGAGATAGAAGCAGTAATCAAAAGCCTCCCAACCAAAAAAATGTCCAGGGCCAGATGGCTTCACTGCAGAATTCTACCAGAAATTCAAACAAGAGCTAATTCCAGTACTCCTCAAACTGCTCCGCACAATAGAAGCAGATGGGATATTGCCAAACTCTTTCTACAAGGCTAAATCACTTTGATACCCAAGCCACACAAAGATATGACTAAGAAAGAGAACTACAGACCGATATCCCTCATGAACATCGATGCTAAAATACTCAATAAAATATTGGCCAACCGAATTCAAGAACATATCAGAAAAATCATCCACCATGATCAAGTAGGCTTCATCCCAGGGATGCAAGGATGGTTCAACATACGAAAATCCATCAATGTAATCCACCATATAAACAAACTGAAAAAGAAAAACCACATGATCATCTCACTAGATGCTGAAAAAGCCTTTGACAAAATCCAACATCCCTTCATGATAAAGATCTTGGAGAGAACAGGAATAACAGGAACATATCTAAACATGATAAACACGATATACACCAAACCAATAGCCAACATCAAACTAAATGGAGAGAAACTCAAAGCTTTTCCTCTAAAATCAGGAACAAGACAAGGAAGTCCACTCTCTCCATACCTCTTCAATATTGTCCTTGAAGTTCTAGCTAGAGCAATAAGACAAGAACAGGGGATCAAAGGGATACAAATTGGAAAGGACGAAGTAAAACTTTCACTATTTGCAGATGACATGATAATCTACTTTAGTGACCCGAAAAACTCTACCAGGGAACTCCTACGGCTGATAAACACCTTCAGCAAGGTAGCAGGATACAAAATTAACTCAAAAAAATCAGTAGCCCTACTATATACAGATGATAAATCCAATGAGAAAGAAATCAGGGAAACATCACCTTTCACAATATCCACAAGCAACATAAAATATCTGGGGGTAACACTAACCAAAAAAGTGAAAGACCTGTACAATAAGAACTTTGAGACTTTAAAGAAAGAAATTAAAGAAGATACCAGAAAGTGGAAAGATCTCCCATGCTCTTGGATAGGCAGAATTAACATAGTAAAAATGGCAATCCTACCAAAAGCAATCTACAGATTCAATGCAATCCCCATCAAAATCCCAACACAGTTTTTCACAGACATTGAAAGAACAATACTCAACTTTATATGGAAAAATAAAAAGCCCAGGATAGCCAAAACAACTCTTTACAATAAAGGATCTTCTGGAGGCATCACCATCCCTGACTTCAAGCTCTACTATAGAGCCATAGTTCTGAAAACAGCTTGGTATTGGCACAAAAATAGACAGATAGACCAATGGAATCGAATTGAAAACCCTGATATTGACCCACGGACCTATGAATACCTTATTTTTGACAAAGGTGCTAAATCTATACAATGGAAAAAAGATAGCATCTTCAACAAATGGTGCTGGTACAATTGGATTCGGATATGCAGAAAATTGCAGATAGATCCATACCTGTCACCATGCACAAAACTTAAGTGCAAATGGATCAAAGATCTCAGCATAAACCCAGCCACACTGAATCTTCTAGAAGAGAAAGTGGGAACTACCCTTGAACAAATTGGCACAGGAGACTACTTCCTGAACAGTACGCCAGTAGCACAGACACTGAGGTCTGCAATTAATAAATGGGACCTCCTGAAACTGAGAAGCTTCTGCAAGGCAAAGGAAACAGTCAGTAGGATAAAACGACCACCCGAAGAATGGGAAAAGATCTTCACCAATCCCACATCTGACAGAGGACTGTTTTCCAAAATATATAAGGAGCTCAAGAAGCTAGCCACCAAAACACCAAACAATGAAATTAAAAAGTGGGGTGCAGAACTAAATAGGGAATTCTCAACAGAGGAATCTGAAATGGCTGAAAGACACTTAAGAAAGTGCTCAAAATCATTGGCCATCAGAGAAATGCAACTCAAAACAACTCTGAGATACCACCTCACGCCTGTCAGAATGGCTAAAATAAAAAATACCAATGACAATCTATGCTGGAGAGGATGTAGAGAAAAAGGAACACTCCTCCATTGTTGGTGGGAGTGCGAACTTGTGAGACCACTCTGGAAATCAGTATGGCGGTTGCTCAGAAAAATGGGAATCAATCTAACTCAAGATCCAGCCATTCCTCTCTTGGGTATATACCCAAATACTGCATGTCCATACAACAAGGACATATGTTCAACCATGTTCATAGCAGCATTGTTTGTAATAGCCAGAACCTGGAAGCAACCTAGATGCCCCTCTACTGAAGAATGGATTGAGAAAATGTGGCACATCTATACAATGGAGTACTACTCAGCAGAAAAAAGCAATGGAATCTTGAAATTCGCAGGCAAATGGATGGAACTAGAGGAAACCATCCTGAGTGAGGTAACCCAATCACAAAAAGACAAACACGGTATGTACTCACTGGTATATGAATTTTAGACATAGAGCAAAGGATTACCAGTCTATAATGCTCTTCACCAAAGAAACTAGGAAACATGAAGGACTCTAAGGGATAAATGGTCCCCAGGAATGGAAGTGGCATGAACTCCCAAACTAATTGGGGGCATGAGGGTTGGGGAGGAAGGAGCTGCTACAATAAGAGCAAGAGAAGAGGAGAAGAGGAGAGGAAATGGAGGGGCAGAAACATTGAGTTGGGGGAAGAATAGAGGAAAGAGAGCAGGATGAGAGATACCATATCAGAGGGAACCACTATAGGCCCGAGAAGAGATCTGGAACTAGGGAGATCTCCAGAGACCTACAAGGATGACATGATCTGACAATCCAGGCAATGGTGGAAAGGATAACCCAAAAGCCCTTCCCCTAAAATGAGATTGATGACTTCTCTTTATGCCATCCTAGAGCCCTCACCCAGTGGCTGAAAGAAGCAGAGACAGACATCCACAGATATACACTGAGCCGAAATCGGGGATTTAGTTGAAGAGAGGGAGGAATGAAGAACGAAGGGGTCTGTACCAGGTTGGAGCAACCCACAGGAACAGTTGACCTGAACAAGGGAGAGCACATTGACCCCAGATGCTGTCCGGGAGGCCAGTACAAGACTGATCCAGACCACTGAACATGGATGTCAATAAGGAGGCCTCTGCACTCCAGGGAGCCTCTGGTGGTGGATTAGTATTTTTCCCTGGTGCAAGAAGGGACTTTGAGAGCCCATCCCATGTGAAGGGTTACACTCTGTCCCTGGACACATGGGGAAGGGCCCAGGACCAGCATAAGAAGACTTGGTGGATTTGCAGAGCCCCAGTTGAGGGCCCTACCCTGCCTGGGGAGTGGTGGGTGGATGGGGTGGGGAGTAGGCTGGGGGTGGGGGAGGAGGGTTTCGGGTGAGGGGAGGGAGAGGGAGAAGGAACTTGAAATAAGCTTGTTCCCTAACTAGAACTAAAAAAAAAAAAAAAAAAAAAAAAAAAAAAAAAAAAAAAAAAAAAAGCCCAAGGAGATGAATAGCAAATGATGAGCTTGAATAGGCAATCTAGAGCCTTCCAACAAAGAAAAGCTCTGAATAAGATAGAGTTGTTGCCTACTTTACCAGATCTTTAAAACACTAAGCCAGATGCTCCTCAGACCATTCCACAAAGTAGAAACAGAGGAATTGTTTCCATTTTACTCTATAAATTCAGTGTTATTCTGATATTAAAATCGGACAAGTACACAAACAAGAGAAAACTGTAGGTTAATGTCCTTGATGAGCACAAGTGCAAAGAGTATTTGTGATGTATACTCAACATCACATTAAAAACATCATACACCATGATCAATTTGTTTCATTCAAGGGCTACAAAAATAGTTCAATGTATGTCAATCAATATAAAATAATACAACATAAAATAAGTCAAATTAAGTGATTAAATATATGCAGAAAAAGTATTTCACAAAATTCAACATCCTTCATGATAAAAGTCCTGAAGAAATTAAGTCTGGATTGGCAGTAGTTCAACATAATAAATAATATACACCACAAATATATGATTGTCAACATCATGATTAATGGAAAAAACATAATGGAAAAAAATGAAAGCTTTTTGTCTAAAATCAGGAATAACACAAAGATATTTACTCTTGTCAATTTGTCCAACATAACAATTGAAAATTAGATTGAAGTGATAAAGCAAAAGAAGGAAATAAAAGGTCTATAAGTAGTAAAGGATGAAGTCTAACTACTCCCATCTGCAAATGACATGATCCTGTAACTGGAAGACTCTACCAAAAGACCATTAAACTTGGTCAGCAAACCCATCAAAGCAAAAGTATATAAAACCAACATACAATAGTCAGTGGTTTCCCTATATCCCAATAATGAACTCTATGAGAAAGAAATTGGGAAAGCATCTCACTTACAATAGCTCAAAGAGAACAAAATACCTAGCAAAAACCTAGCTCAGAAGGAGAAAGTCCTTTACTAGGAAACTGCAAAACACTGAAGAAAGAAGCTGAAGATCAGCAAAGCAGATCTTCTTCTAATAGTCACATTATTGGAAGTGATCCTTCAATGAAACAACAACCAAATACCACTGGCATTTATCATAAAACTATAAAATATCCTGAAATTGAATCAGAAAAGAGCTTGCATAACCTAAGCTATCCTAAGAAGAATGAGCAACATTGGAGGTATCACAAAGCCTTATTTCAGTTTAAACTGTAGAGTTACAGTAGCAAAATAGTATGGTCCTGGCATAAAACCCAACATAGACCAACAGAATACAATAAAGGGCCCAGAAGTCAACTCACACAATTACAGCCATGCGATTCTTGACTAAGGCTCTAAGGGAAATGTCTGTCGCTTCAACTAATGGGTAGAACTGGAGACTGACACTAGGCAAAATAATCCAGACTCAGTAATTAAGAATTGTGTGGTTTGTCTCATATATGACATTTTGGGAGAAAGAAAGAGCATGGAAGAGAAAGGAGGACTATTTGAGATATATGAGGATAAGAGAGGGACAAACAGGCCATAAGAGCAATGGAGAAGAAATGACATTCGCATGTATATATAAAATGTCATAGGGGAATCCATCAGTGTGTATAATTATGTGCTAATATATGAGAAAAATGAAAAAAACAAACACAGGCATCATGGTGCATGCCTTTAATCTCAGCACTCATGGGGCAGAAGGCAGGTAGATCTCCATGAGTTCAAGATTAGCCTGGTTTATACAGGCCAGCCAGAGATACAGAGTGAGATCTTGTCTCTAACAAAGTCATAAATATTCAAAAATAAATTAAAACAAGAGATCAACACAAACAGATGTACATGTACCTTCTGAAGCCCAGATCCACAGCACATTCTACAAGAAGACAGGGGCATGAATCACCAATGGGACACAATTTGAAGCAATAAAACACTGTAAGTTCATGTTTCTCTATAATTGGAAATGAGCATTGCCCTGTCACTCACACCATTTCCACAATAAACAACCACGAGACTTTGGAGAATTTCAGTGGGTAATTAGTTACTCTTAGTCCACACTTCTGAAAGTGCCCATGGGGGTTAAAGAGCAAGGGCACAATAAACTCAATGTAATGAGACTTAGGCTTTAATTTGCTTCTTCGGGAGCTGAAAAATAGTTTGTGTACGATATATGAAGCAATTGATCTCTGACGTATTCCCCAGACGTGCACTCTCTGCAAGCCCTCCAAGCCTGGAGGCACACCAATCCTGAGCCTGTGTGTACCCCTAGACACTCCCCTTACGCTGCCCTATAAGATCTCTATGCAGCCTCTTCGAACTGTCTTTCTAGCCATCTGCCATGGTGGGTGAAAGGCTCAGGCATTATGCTGGCCTGCCCCTGTTACCTGGTGGAATCCACTCAGGCAATACCCTGGTCAGCCCAAGGTTCCATGGGAAAGAAGTCTGCACGCAGGTGCAGAGGACCCCTTTAAAAGATAGGCCCCTGCCCTCTCTCTCTCTCTCTCTCCCCTGTTCCTGCTCTCTGTCCCCTCTCTCTGTTTCCCCGCTCTGTCTCTCTATGGCGACCGGCCATGGCGGTCAGCCATTGCCCTGTTCCTCTTCTTAGTCTACCCATTCTGCCTTATAATAAACTTATAGTCAATATGTCCATCTCAATATTTCTCTTTTCTTCTTTTTAAACAAAAGAATAACATTTGGCGCCCGGACGTGGAAAGGCTCTGCCCTTATACCTTCTCGAGACCCGCTGGTGGGCGCGTGTTAGGCAAGGGCAACCTTACAACCCACTTTCATCTCCGCTTTTCCTGGTACTCCCTCCTGCCTGCAGCAGCCTGAGATGCCGGAATTCAACTTGCCGATTTTCCAACTAAGTATTTCTGGAACTCACTGATCTGCCTATTCGCTACAATCCGGTAAGAAACCCAAACCGTTCCCATGGGGCAGACCCAGCGCTGTTCAATCTGGGTCCATTTTTCAGTTTCGGGCCGGGTGCTCTCAGACAGGGCAATCTATGCATTTTTCGGCCTTGCCCACGGGAAATACACTTTTACGGGATCTTTCGGTTACTGGCAGCAAATAGGTAAATTAGCGGAGTTCTGCCTCCCAGTGGGAACTTTCTTTCATCTGGGAATGTCCCTCATTGTTCTGTTTGTTCTTTCTCTGACTGTGTTTCCTCTTGGTTGGCAATGTCTGCTTGAGATGCTCTGAGAGTTTTGTTTGCTGGTTTCCATTTTGTTTGTTTGCTGGTTTGAAACTTTTCTGGCAATTGAAAATGTGCTTACGGGGGTCACCACCTCGACCACGTGTGCTACCCTGGGGGCCGCCATCTTGGTCATAACCAGGTGACCTGGCTTAGGCCTGCCCGCTCAGTTCAGTGACTTCCACCGGCAAGCACTGCCACCTGACATCTTACTTTTTATTTCTTTCACTTGTTGGGTGCATTTCCTAAAGGTCAGGCATGGGATCCCGCTCCAGGAGCGGTACTTTTTTGCTTTTTTCAGTTCGGACTGCTGGGTCCTTTTTCGGTTTCGGGACAGCTGTGTCCCCTTCGGGGCCAGGCCCCTGGCAACTCCCACGGGCAGACGTGCATCCGTAGAGGAGCTTTTTGCCGGTTCTCCACCTGCCTCACCCATGGGAAATGCATAGAGGAACCTTTCTGGTTTCATCCAACAAGCAGGTAAACAGAAGGTTGCTGCCGTTTTGGTCATGTGACCTACCTGTAGGCAAGCACAGCTCCAGCGGCCTATCGAGCAAACCTGTCTGCCGGATTTTTGATTTCTGCCAGATCTTTTTGCTTTTTATTTTTATTTTTTGTCTTTTTCTTCTTTCACTGGCTCTGTTGTTCATGGCTTGTTTACTAAATACTGTGCCTTTCCAGGGCCCTCTGTTTAAGTCTACCCTGTCTCTTTAAATCTCCTGTCTGTTTGCTACAATGTACGGATCAGAGATTACATTCTGATTCCCCCTTTACTGTTATCCAGTCCTGCTTGTCTCTGTACCTGTAATTTAATTTTATACTTATCTAGCTCTATATATACTTTAAATTAAACTATACTTAGTCTCATATTTCTAAATTGCTATATATCTTTAAATGATGGTAAACATTTAAAGTCATAAAGGTATAATTTAACTATACTTAAAATATAAACTAAGTCTATACAACTTAAATTTAACTCATGTATCTTTAAGTGATGATGAAAGTGTACAATCATATAGGTCTATTTCAAATTAACAAAATATTTATACCACTCAGTCTATCCTGTAAGCCGTTTACAAAGGTACAGCTTTTATTACAAAAAAGGTATTTTTTCTCTAACTAAAGGCAAACTTAACTGCTAAGATACTAAACAGACAGCCCTCAAATGCTCAGAGATCTAGAGAATATGGCATTTAAAATGTTTTGTTAAAAAGCTTTTTGTAACAGAGAGATAGGCCAGCTGCTGGCCCCACCCCATTTCCTCCGAGAAGACTGGGCACTGAAGAAACTTCATCTCAGTGACAACGCTGGTCACTGAGCAACCCTGCCCTTCACCTCAACTGGTACAAAGTATTCCAGACCATGGACAAGAGGACAACGGAATCGACTTTCCCGGCGTTGCTTGGGCCAACGGTAGGCGAGTCTTCCCAAAGTCTCTAATCCACAGGTCGCAAGTTATCAGCAAGAAGGCAGGTGTCCTGCAGCCCACTACTATGGATGGAGCACCTTGGGGATGGCTGTCCATGCAGCCTGCTGGCAAGTCTCTGTTATTCTTTAATCATTGATTCAGGTAAAATCTTATCCTTCTCAAGAACTCTGATGCTTTTGACGACTGATAGTCTTGCCGGCTTAAAGCAAAACAGATTCCAGTAACAGGTATTTTAGGGTTTATCTATATAAAGATAGGAAAGTCTAAGAATGTAGTTATAAAGGCCTGAGGATAAAAAGGCTTAAATGATGATAAAATGAGTTAAGACATTAAAAAGAATAAAATATGTTCCTGATTTCTCTATTTCTCATGCTACTGTTCATAGTAAAGTTCAACAATACCACTATATGATCATAACTACAAGGTCAAGATTATGATACTTTTTATTGTCAAAAAAAAATCTGTCTGTTTTAAAATGGTAATACTTTTAGCCAAGTTGCTTCTAACATGAATATGCTACTAATGTGTCTAATACTTATGTTTCCACAAACTCTAAGGATTCTTGTAAGTTCCAGGGAGCTGAATCAGATCCAAACAGGTCAGATTCACTCCAGGTAATATTCAATCTTTCCCTGGTCCCAAATTCCCTTCACTCATCTTGGGACACCTTGGGAACCCCTCCCTCATCTTACAATCTTCCCCTCAAGTGACAGGACCTAAAAAAATTTTTTTTCTAATCTCAACCTTGTCTTCTGCTCTGTCAACATCTTGCCAGGTCTAAGAGGCGCCAGGGAGTTCCATACAGCCTGGACTACAATGAAACAACCAGCTTCCCCAGGACGTGGCAGCACCCCAACCTTCTCGGGTCCCCCAAAGATGGTCAACGCCCCCCATGTCAGCAGGAAGCAGTCTTAAGAAGTCGACGCCCTTATTCCTTAACCTGCCATGTCTAAACACCCACCTTTTTTTAATAATAAGTAGAGGTGGGAATGAAAGGCTCAGGCATTATGCTGGCCTGCCCCTGTTACCTGGTGGAATCCACTCAGGCAATACCCTGGTCAGCCCAAGGTTCCATGGGAAAGAAGTCTGCACGCAGGTGCAGAGGACCCCTTTAAAAGATAGGCCCCTGCACCTTTCTCTCTCTCTCTCTGCCCCTTTACTCTCGTGCTCTCTCTCTCTCTCTCTGTCTGTCTGTCTCTCTCTCTCCCCCTGTTCCTGCCCTCTGTCCCCTCTCTCTGTTTCCCCGCTCTGTCTCTCTATGGTGACCGGCCATGGCGGTCAGCCATTACCCTGTTCCTCTTCTTAGTCTACCCATTCTGCCTTATAATAAACTTATAGTCAACATGTCCATCTCAATATTTCTCTTTTCTTCTTTTTAAACAAAAGAATAACAGTGGGAGGACGGAAGACCCGAGCTAACATGGGGTTAGCTCGTTAAACAATAATAAAGCCTCATGCAGTTTGCATCAAGCTTTCGACTCAGCCTGGTGATTGGAGTGGCCGAGGTCCTGGGCTAAGATCCTGGAAGCCTGAGCTTTCCGAAGGTCTTACAGTTTCATTCCAGACTGGGACAGCAATTCGGGTTTTAAGCTTCCAAATGGCCCGGATTCATGCCGTGTGAGAGCAGAGTACATCCTACCATGTACTGGAAGTGCTTTCCATACTATTCCACTTTGGGAAAGCCATACTACACACAAAGCACATAGAAAAGGCCCATGTAAACCTGCAGTAAAAGACCATGAGAACGAAGGAGTTAAGGATGTGTGTGTGTGTGTGTGTGTGTGTGTGGGGTGGCATCACAACACACCCAAGGCAGTTTGTTGCATTCCAAGAGCTACACCTCATTGTGAAGAGGTCAAAAGTGGTTTCATTTGTGTTCTCCTTTTGCTTTGCTAGTCTGCTATTGGCCTTTATGTGGGGCACATCTGGGTGCACTACCTTTAACAGGACATGGTAAAATGCTGTGGTCTCTGGAGAAGCCCAGATGGCCTGGCAATCTTTCCTTGTGGGCTTGATATTAAACTGTTTTTCATAATAGGAAAGCAGAGATGTGAGTTCAACCAGAAACCAGTTGCAAGGACTCAAAAGTTGGCATAGATGTGGGGGTCATTAGCAAAATTCTAAAAGGGCTGAAGGAAGCCAAGAGGGAAACCTTGGCTTTATTTCTTTGCCTGCTATTCTTTTGTTATCTATCGTTCACCCTTTGTGTTTTAAATGCATGCTCAAAATCCAGAAATCAGTTTAAGAGCAGAGATTCTGACAGTTATAGTGCATTTACAAACAAACAAAGAAACTTGCTTCTCAGCCCCAAGCTTGAAACTCTATCAGGAAAATTACCGCGAAGAAACCAGCAAACCTGGCTCCATTACTGAACTGTAATCATTCTTTATTAAACAAACAATTCTACTTTTCTGTTCCCAGCAAATTATACCCTCGGACTACTAACATCATTTCCATTAAATTGTCTACCTCTTGGGCTTTTATACATTTCACTTTCAATTTACATTATGTTTTTAATTCTTTTAGAATAATCTGGAAAGAGAAGTTGACTCATATTCTCTCCTTCTTTCATGTATTCACATAGCCATGGTCTGTACTTTGCTAGCCGGCTATTGGCCTTTATGCGGGGCCTGTACTACCTTTAACAGGACATGGTAAAATACTCTGGTCTCTGAAGAAGACCAGATGACTTGGCAATTCCCCATGGAAGGGCTTGATTTGTTCTTTTGGCACATTTCACAAGCTAGCAAGTGTTTTTTGAGCTTCTACTATGCCAACCCTGTGGTAGTCACTTTGGATGTACAAAATTAAGATACTGATTTTAGCCTCAAGCTTATGACGGTATGCATAAAAATTAAACAATAATGGATTTTAATGTGTTTAACAAAACGAGTACATAATAAGTAGATAGATAGATGACATACAGAAATCGAGAACTGGTATCTTACATACTCACTGTGACCTGTGGGTGAAAGCCTATATACTCAAACACACAAAATGTAAATAAATCAACTAATTATAATTAAGCCTGTATTTATGTTTCATTGGGGATTTTAATATAGAAGTTTAAGTTTTAAGTGACTATCAATAGCAACACTCCAAAACCAGAAAGTCATAAAAAGTGTAATATTCGGGATAGAACAGAAGAGGAGGGTGGCCTGGTTCTCAGTATTTGTTTTGGTGATTCTGGTAGATATACTTCAGCTACCTGGTAAGTTCCTAAGCACTAATATCTGACACATAAATGGGATGAATAAGGTTTGGGCTCAGTTGCCAGAAATCCCTGAGTATAGTGTGTGTGTGTGTGTGTGTGTGTGTGTGTGTGTGTGTGTGTGTGTGTGTGTGTGTGTGTGTGTGGGAGCTGAAGCTGGAGTTAAGGAATAAGGTGTAGCAACTGGAAGGTGTTGACATAGGGCTCTGCCAGTGCGTGGATGAACCAACTAAGCAGATGGCTTCCGGGTGGAACGGACATCTGAGGAGAGGCTGCAAAGGTCACATTACATATCTTAAAGCACCAGTTCCTTCATCAATCAGATGCCTCATGGAACCTTTGCTCAACTAACAAGTCATACGTTAATAGGAAAAACCCGGCTGTGAGAAGGGAACAACTACAAAGAAAGGTGCCACTGAGAAAGAGTGTGGGCAACTGGAGACATCCGGAGATTCTCGGTACAGATGGCGTAAAAAGGAGAGAGCGAGCCCGGGAGATGAGGCTGTAGGGTCAACCGTTACCAGAATGCGGAGGTCCTGATATTCTCCACAGTCTTGGGGACAGTCTTGAGAGGACACAGGGGCCTGACTCTTTATAGAGAACCTTTTGCCATAGAATTTCTAGAAGTGGGAAGTTTTATCTTAGAGCTTTGTACAGCAGCCGTTCCTTCTCAGCACACAACGGTGATCCTTCAAGAAGTAGTGGGGAAGTGGCAGCTGCCGCTACCAGCAATCTAAGGAGATCGTTTCCCTCCTGCCACTCTGCCTGAAACCTGATTCCCAGGCACAGAAGGATTTCAGGGCAAGCTGACTGAAGCAGAATAGTAAGGTTATTGGGGGTCGGGGGGTGGGCTTTTCAAGTCACATTGTTCAAAAGGTGTGGTTTCTAGCAAGACTTAAAAGGTTAAGTTTAAGAGTTTAGTAGAAATACACAAGCTGGTTTACTTTTCTTGAAGAATGTTCTTTCGTAAGTTTAATTGTTAGGTGACTTCATGTGGGGCATGGTGCTGTTTGTAAATACCATGTCGTTTTCATCGTCTTTGCTTGGATCACCTTTAGGAGGCAGAGCACTCACTGCCTTTATAGGCAATTTCAACTTCTTTTCAGTTGTGTTAGAACTGTATGTAGATCAGTGATTCTCAACTGTCCTAACGCTGCGACCCTTTAATACAGTTCCTCATGTTGTGGTGACCTTGCAACCATAAAGTTACTTCATTACTACTTCATAACTGTAATTTAGCTACCGTACAAATGGTAAGGAAAGCATCTGATACAGGTTGAGTGCCACTGCTGCAGATTCTTAGTCAGAAGTGGGGGGGGGGGCTTCTTCCCTTTTCCTTGTCCTGTAATTTCCCCTGTGTTCATATCCTCCCTCAGTCTCAATTTGCCGAACCTTGTGAGAAGTTCCCATCATTAGACATATTCAAGATGGAGACCAAGGAGGCTGCCAGGAAGATGCCTCACTCGGAACACTAGTGCTAGGAATCTGTCCGAGCTCCCGTCTCTCCTTGGTGTTAGGAAGTGGCTCTGCTCTGAGCCCTCAGACTTGGTAAGCAGATATGTGCCATATCCTCAATAAAAAGGGATAATTGATACCGGAAAATGGTAGTGCCTTATGGGATGCTAGCAGTGCAATCACTCAGAGTAACATTTCATGGAAGTGAGAGATCAGTTTTGAATGGTGAGGCTGAAAAGACAGCACTGCCCAGATTGATTCAAGAAAAACTTTCCATTCTGTCTCTTTTTTTTCCAGTTGTCACAGACACTTCATAAAATTACTCATCAGAGATGGGAATGCTTTTCATTTTATCTCAAGGGTGCACTATGCTTCACCAGAAAAGAAACAATCCACATTCTACCTTTTATTTGTTTGGTTTGGTTTTCTTCCTGTACTGATTGGTAATTGCTTTCAAAAAAGAATTCTTGTGGGTTTTCTGCAACACAAAGTTTGTGTATTGTACAGCCAATGCAGTTATCAGTTTCAAATGTCATTTTGTAGTGTCATGGCAGTAGGTGGCCTAGAGAGACCTCAGATTTCTTTCCTGTTGGTTAAGGAACTAATCTCATTCGTGAAAGGTCTACCCTGATGGTCAAAATGGTAATGGGTAACAAAGCCCTCATCTCTGTACACCATTACACTGGGGGTTAGACTTCCAATGTATCAATGTGAGGGGGATCAAACATCCCAGTCATAGGACTTGTTTTGTCAAGGCTATTCACTGCTCGTCCTGATTTAATACAGCAGGTAGGACGATGAGTGATGTGTACCAAACCCACTTGCAAACATCCCATAGGACCTTCTCATTTCATAACAGAATGCTCCCTTACTGCATCATTTGATTTACATTCCACTTAGAGCAAGTGTGTGATCGAACAGCCTCTTACTCTGGTTAACCTAAAAACATACCTTAAACTTCATGGCAGCCAATATAATTTGTGTTGTTTGTTTGTTTTATTTGTATCATAAATGGGTCATGGCAACTGGATGGCTAAGCTGAAAAGACGTATGTGTACACTATTTAGAGATTATTGCAAGAAAAATAATCATTGTCATAGAATATTTGGGAAGACTATGGAGAACGGAGAAGAGAATCAATGATTTGACAGGAACAACAAAAGGTGGTGCAAACTTTTAATCCCATTACTAGAGCCAGGCATATTTCTGTGAGCTCAATGCCAGTGTGGTCTACAGAGGGAGTTCAAGGACAGTCAGAGTTAAATCTAAGCAATAGTGGAGAGGCTACCTTAAATGCCCTATCCCTATTATGAGAATGACAACTACCTTAAATGCCATCCTACAGCCTGCATCCAGTAGCCGATGGAAGCAGAAGCAGAGACCCACAGCTAAGCACTGAGCTGAACTCCTGGAATCCAGTTGTAGAGAGGGAGGGGTGATGAGCAAAGGAGTGAAGACCATGCTGGGGAAACCCACAGAAACAGACTGAGCAAGTAGGAGCTCATGAACCCCAGACTGATAGCTGAGGAATCAGCATAGCACTGAACTAGGCCACCTAAACGTGGGTGTCATTTAGGAGGCCTGGGCAGTCTATAAGGCCTTTGGCAAATGAAACCACTATTTATCCCTAGTGCATGAACAAACGGACTTTGGGAGCACATTCCCCATGGAGGGATACTCTCTTAGCCTAGATACACGAGGGAGGGCCTAGGCCCTACCCCAAATGATATGACACTTTGATGATCTCTTATGGAAGGCCTCTCCCTCCCTGGGGAGTGGATGGGAGATGGGATGGGGGGGTCAGTGGGGAGCGTGGAAAGATGGGAGGGAGAGGGAACTGGATTGATATGTAAAATAAGATTGTTTCTAATTTAAATAAAATTTGTATAAAATACCACCACCACCAACAACAACAACAACAAAAACACAAAAAGAACCTCCTTTCTATTCCCTGGAAAATTAGCTGTGTCTCAAACCTGGGACAAATGGCTAATTAAGGTGCTTATTAACATATCAAAGCTGCCACTAGCTGCTCCGTTCTCCCAGCATCCCTCAGTCCCTACCCCTTACATGGTTTTCCTGGCCGTCATACCCTGCCCCCTACCCTGAACTCTCTCACTTCTAGGGTCTGGGCTGTTCTTCCCCAGCTGCCTCTTCCCTTTAGAATCCAAGCATTTTGGCTCTGCAGTCTCTTTGGCCTCTTTGCCTCCTGGCCTTTTGGCTCCTGGTTCTCGCCTCTTCCCTTTCTCCTATCTGATACAGCCCAGCTCAGGGTTTTAATGTTTAAACATTAAAACAAGTGGTGGTACAGGGCAGATATGGAGGGAAGAGGAGGTGAGAAGGATTGGGGTACTTGATATGAAATTCCCAAAGAATCAATACAGAATTATGTTATATTAAAAAAAATTAGTCACACAACAATGACAATGAATACTACCTTGCACTGAGTGATCAGTACACAGATGTTATTATGCCAAACCCTCTGTGTGTACTACCTATGTGGACTACTCTTATCATCCTTCTACAGCCCATATTTCTGACATAAAGTGTTTAAATAATTCAGCTAAGTCCCCATGGCTGACTATTGGCAAAGCCTTCTATTCAGTTATTGTATCCTAAGACTCTTCATACAAATATTCTCAGTAACCATAGAAAGATTCGAAATTAATTTGTATTGGCAGTGCACCAATTGGACTATGAATTCTTAATTCCCTGTTAGTGCACCATATGTAGCCAACTAGTCTTTTAAGCTCATATGGAAAAACAACAAACAAACAAACAAAAAATTGCCACTTCATTTGTACTACTTCATCTTGTGTTATTTTGCTGATTTGTATTAAATATGGCAAAATCTTAGGTACCACAGAGTATTGATATTTAAGTGGTTTATTGCGTCTGCATTTGTCTATAAACATGCTACTATGCCTTGTTTCATGATATAAATTGATAGTCCAGTAGTCAGGAACCTACTTCTGCTTCTAATTCTGTGTCTTCTGTGGAGTAGAAGACAGAGGTGTGTCCTGTCCTCAGAGCTTAGAGCCAAGATGAGAAGCCCAGTTTACCAAATGCCCTCAGGGAAACTGTAATAAAAGTTGCTGTTACAATTCAGCTTACAAAATTTCCATTTTGTAAGTAAGTGTCTTCTCCTTAGCTGAACATATAATATCCAAAAATGCAAATGAAGTAAACAACAAAACAGCCATCAGATTATACAAGAGCTGACCTGAGTCCAATCACTATCTGATGTGATTAGCTGCTCCTGCTGGAGAGAAATTAAAATTACACTTGGTAGATTTCAATGAATTTTGAACCTCTTTTGTCATCTCCATCTTTTGCCCGACAACCTTTGCAGTATCCTAATAACCTGCAACCTTTGGTCTTCAAAGAGTCTGATGATGCTGTTCCTTTCTCTTGTTACCAAAACCCAATAATGATTAGGAGTGCTCTTTCTTTTTCCATAGTAAATCTTGATTCTGACAGAAAAAAAAAATTGTTTAACTGATCTTTAAACAAAGAACTTTGTTTACAGCAAGCTTGAAATAAAGTTTGATCCCATATAATAATTTTGTTTGTTGGTTTCTTTGGGGTTTTGTTTGTTTGTTTGTTTGAGACAGGGTTTCTCTGTAGCTTTGGAGGCTGTCCTGGAACTAGCTCTTATAGACCAGGCTGGTCTCGAACTCACAGAAGTACGCCTGCTTCTGCCTCCCGAGTGCTGGGACTAAAGATGTGTGCCACCACCGCCTGGCCCAATATAATAACTTAACTGGAGAAATTGTTTGGGAAATTCTTTCAGTAGGAGTTGGCTTTTTGTTGATACTCATCTCAGACAGTGGGAGGCAATGCTTAGTCTTGCCAGTCATATTGCTTAATTTCCCCATTCCTCTTGGGAGGAATGGCAGACTCAATGTTTATAGGACAGTTCTGAGAATGGGTCAGAACCTCTGAAGGGTGATGCCTAAGGGGGACAGACAGCAGGTTTTCTTAAGAGGAGAAAGCAGTGCATCTAAAAAACAAAACAAAACAAAACAAACAAACAAACAAAACCCCACACAATTAGGAAACCCAGAATGTAGTTCAATGCGTGGTGAATGGTCCTTTCTCGGCTCTGTGGCTGTTAGCATACAGTTAAGGATGAGTTGACTCAGTATCTCTACAATTCATGGAGGATGACTGATTTAATGCAATTTCACTTTTAAAAAACAGCGTGATTTCCTTCTGTATCATTGTTTCAAGACTTACATTGAAAATTTCCCATGAACCATGTAAGGAATTATTAAGAATGAATTGGCTCACTAATTTTTCCCTGTTTTTTTTTTTGTTTTTGTTTTTGTTTTTTTTTTTTGGTTTTTTGTAGAAAAAAATGTCTTTTCTACAAAGACACTCTGATGTCTTTTTCTGGTGGAAAGGATTGGATATCTCTTGTAATGGTTAGTTTTTGTTGTTGTTGTTTTGTTTTGGGCAACTTGACACAAGAAGAAACTTAACTGAGAAAATATTTCCATCAGATTGGCCTGCAGGCAAGTGTGTGAGGTACTATCTTGATCTGAGAGGACCCAGTTCACTGTGGGTAGCACCACACCCATAGGTGGTCCTGGATTGTATGAGCAAGCAGGCTGACTGAGTAAGCCAGGGAGAGCAAGCCAGTAAGCAGCACTCCTCCATGGCCTCTGCATCAGCTCCTGCCTGAAGGTTGCGGTCTTGGTTTCTGCCCTGACTTCCTTTCATAATGGACTGTGCTCAGACATGTAAGCTGAAATTAACACCCAAACACACAAATTTCTGCTTTCTGAAAGACTGGTGTGTCTATCTTGACGTGAATTATAAAGGTTACAGTTTTGAACATACTTATAGTTATCTATCTTTAACAACACAGGGTTGCTCATTTAGCTTTATAAGCAGTTAGTCACTAAACTGAAACTCTGTAACACTGAGCTTTGACCCACAAAATCTAAAGCCATATGAAGTTTAAAAAACAACAATAATAATTATAAATAAATAATTCACCTTCCCTAACTACCTCTTATTTTCCAAACACAGATTCTTCATTTTTCAAGCTTGAAGGTAGCTCTTCCCAGGAAATCTTAAGCTGAATTTCCTGGTCAGTTTTGCCCCAAAGTCACTACTGTAGCTCTTGGACTGAACAAAGGGGCAGGGTTGTGCCCTCCTCCAGCCAGCTAACATGGGAACCGCTGCTTTCCTAGATGCGGGCTTCAGAGTAGTGATTTAACCTCCCCTTCCTGAATCCTCACTCCATGATCATTACTTTTTATTATGTTGGGCATTTCCACGTGTGTGTGTGTACACTGAGATTTCTCTTAGGATACTTCTCACATGATATTCATATTTCCCCGATCTTTGATTTCCATAGGAGTCAATCAATAACTACGAATATGCCATTGGTCAGCCACACTCTCAGGGTGAGCACATCAGGTTGTCCCAGCAAGCTCAGCAACAGCTGCAAATAATTAGCTGTCACAACTTCTAAAAAGAAATCTGAAGAGTGAATGGTTGCCAATGGCTGGAAGCCTAGACTAGCAATTAGGTCACCCAGTGAGTCTTGGATTCATTGGTTTGCTTCCTGTAAGAGGCTTTTAAAAGTCAGAATGGAGCCCAACTTCCCTTGATCCAGTAAAGCAGGATCGGGATGTCCAGGTGAAATTCTAGAAGCAAAGGGAAAGGACAGGCAGCTATCGCCAGAAGATATAAAGTGACCAATTACCCAAAAGTTGCTGTAGCTTGTTGACGGACTTCCCATCATCCCCTCAGTGAGTCACTCTGTCCAGTAGACATGATTCCATTTGTGACAGTGCATCATTTATAAGAATCACTGACAGAAAACAAGGAACTGGACACAATCCATGAGCACACTGGTGTTTGCTTTAAAACAGTTTCTGTATCTCAAAGTTTTCACTTGCTAGGTTTGTTTATAGATTATGCTATTATGCTGAAATATTATTTTGCTTAATGTCAGATAAATATAAGCAAAAACTCAAATTGCTCCTTGGGTTCTTAGATAGCTTTACTCAAGCTCTCTAGATGCCTCTTGGGACAGAAGGGTCTACTCAGTCAAGACTGCACCAGGCAGTGGCCCTACTGTCCTCTATGCCAGCCTTTCTGAAATGCTTGAGTTACCTCTCTTCTCCAATGTATTGAGCCTTAAGGCTTTTAGCCTGACCCCCTCCTCTGAAAGCAGGGCATCCTTTTTTCCAGTGGTACACGGTAGATGTAATCTCATTATTCAGTATCTTTAGATGGCCTCTTGCTCTTGTTTTGCCCAGTGCTAACCATAACCATAAATAAAACGTATGCCTAAGAGTCCACTTTTTGATGGTCATTGTCCCCATACTAAATCCATTGATATCAAAAGCATTTGTGAATGCTGGGGCTTTTGAAAAGCTTTGTAAAGAATGACAGGAGACATTGTACTGCATACCCCATTATGGCTTCCATCCATCAGTGCTATCTGTCTAAATCTATCTAAATCTCCTCCTTAGCATCACTGTCTTTCCATCCCAGATTTCCCCACCCCCCCAATAAAACATGCTATTCATTTCTTCTAACTCCTACTACCTTTCTTTTTTTTAAGAATTTTTTATTACATGTATCTATCTATGTATTGATTTGTGCCTTGTGGGGGAGAGGCACCTTGCCCCAGCACAGATGTGGAGTTGGGAGGACAGTTTGCTTGGGTTGGTTCTCTCCTTCCACCATGGGGGTGCTGGGGGCCTGGACTCGTTAAGTTTCCTCACTGCCCTGCACTACCTTTCCTTATGATGTAGTCTCTGCTTGTTGACCAGTTACTACCATTCCCAGGGCTTTTCAAAATCTTGCTTTCACAAAATCAGTCTTGCTCTGAAAGGCAGCACAGGGATAGACATTCAGGAAAGTCGCTTTCCAGGTTGTTGTGCTGTATCATAAGCATTTGCTTCCTGTGTCCCTCTGTGAATCTCATTTTCTAGACGCAAAAACAGAGCCACGAGTGGTCGCAGAAGACTCAGAGGCCTTTTGGTCGGATTGGCATGTGCATAAATTGCTCTCCCTGTTTCCTCCTGGGATTCCTACATGCTTTCTACCAGATATGACAGACGGTTTTCAGCAAGACTGCAGCGTTTACTTACTTACAGCAGGGCTTATCTTTCTTGGCCTTTCACTTTTTTTCCTCCTTAAATCCCTCCACATTCTTCTTCAGTAAGGAACACAGAAGAGATAAAAGTAGCAGGAAAGAAAATTCATTTCTGGCTAGTTGCCTAAGCTTGACCTTCCCTATTCATCTGCTCAGGCAGATCTGTAATACATCTTAAGAAAAGAAAATGGGAACCATAGCGGAGGGCAGCTGCTGTGGCAACTCTATGGGGTCACTCAGTGGAAAATCCCCTCAGAAATCATGTCTTTCCTAAACTTGTCAGGTTTTAGGACCCCCAGAGTCACATCCACCAGTCACAGCCTCCTGCCACCAATGGCTGTTATTAAAAGGTAGAGTGGAGTGTGTGTGTGTGTGTGTGTGTATGTGTGCGCGCGTGCGTGTGTGTGTGTGTGTGTGTGTGTGTGTGTGTGTGTGTGTGTGTGTGTGTATTACATATTACCCACCTTCACTGTTGGGGAAAAAAGTAAAAATGAACAAGTTTTGTGATGATTGTCACTCTGAAGACAGCCCTATAGTGTCACAAATTCAACCTGATAGCAAATGTTGCTCATCTGCGAAGACCTTTGTTACCGGCCTTTGAAGGACTAGCATTCTAAACAAAATTTTTTGACAGTACTTATTAAGAATTATAAAAATTTACTTCCAATAATTTAAAGGTAAATTTCAATGTTAGTCAAGTGAAAAATGAATTCATTACACCATTAATTATTAACCCAAAAGTTAAATAACTTGTATAGATGTCAATAATGTTAAATAAGAATTGAAATATCATGCCATCATTTAAAGTAATAAATGGCCATTGGGGGATAGTTCAGTGATACAGCACTTGACCTACTATGTGCAAGGGTCTGGGCTCAATCCCATGAATCATGAAAAGAAGAAAGAGAGGGGGAAAGAAAGAGAGAGAGAGAGAGAGAGAGAGAGAGAGAGAGAGAGAGAGAGAGAGAAAGGAAGAAAGAAAAAGAAAGAAGTCAAAGCCAACAACGAATCATAAAGGCAATATAGGAAAAGTAAACCTATAAATTTATTGTAGTCTTTACTCCAATTTAATTATAAAATCATGCTTATTTGTATGTCTCTTTAAAAGTGAACATACTCATGTGCTAATCAGTCCATTCAGGACAAAGACCTTGCATGATGTGGAGTGTATAGAAATTAGGGTAAAGAAAAGCTGTTTCTTTCCCATGGAATTATATATTGGCCACTAAGAAAGTACACAATCTAAGAAAGTATACAATACATTTCACAAAAAGGTTTAGGGGAGCAGTTAATTATAAGATGTATATTATAAAACTTTTGAGGAACCTCAAAGCTTAGATTTCTGTATAAAAGCTTTGGCTTTTTCTATGACTCCATCTTCTAGTATTCAAACATACAAAGATATAAAAGTTCCCTATGTGTTTTCTACATAAAACCCACTAAGTTTTCTTTAATAGGAAAAAAACCACACATTTTATAATGAAATATCCAAAAATCCTCACAGGAGAGAATTCAATGAAATTAAATTATCATTTTACTTATTATTTTGGAACAGAATCTCTACATGAAATGAAGAAACTGCTGAACTACTGGCATAACCACTCCATTATTAGGGGGGAGGTTTTATTGTGGGTAAAAGAGGGAAAAAAAAAATCCAGAGGTATCTAGTAGAGTCCAGAACAGAGAGAAAAAGAGAAACAGACTGGTTGTGGGCAGGGTGATCTCCAAGAGAAGCCAGAGAGCTTGTGGGAGGGCAGAAGAGTTAAGATGGTGAGAGTTAGAGAATAGTGAATAGCAAGAGAAAGAGAGGTAAGAGGGGAGATAGCAAGAGAGATACTAAGAGTACAGAGGGTGAGGAGGGTTGGGGGATGGGCGCCCTGCAACAAATCATGTGACTTAGAAGGAGGATGAGTAGCATTGGGGAGTGAAGAGCCTGGATGGTAGCCTGGACTTTGAAGTGTTTAATGGGTATTTGGGATACTGAAGGAGCCTGGAGGCTGCCATGTGCTTTGATATACCGATAAGTGCCTCTGGTCCCTCCTGCTAGAGGGGAGGGAAATGACTCCTTGTGTAGCTGGGAACCTGTTTCACAAGTTCCTGAGGAATGCTGGCTTTTATCTGACCTCTAACCACCAGAAATCCTTCTATAGTCGCTTGAGCTCATTTTTGTATATATGGACTGCCTGTGAGGCCTAATGGCCTCATGTAGCTCAGGCTGGCCTTCAATTCATTGTAGCTATAGATGACTTTGAACTTCTGAGCCTCCTGCTGCCACCTGCCAAGTGCTGGTATTATATAATATTCTCCACCACATGTGGTTTATGTAGAGGATGGATCCAGGGTTTTATTTGTTGAGGCAAGCACCCCACCAAATAAGCTCCAGGCCCCACCATATCATCATTGTTATTTTTGATGACAGATCTCATTCTACAACATAGATTGGCTTAGAACTCACTGAGTTGTCCGGGCTTGCCTCAAACTCAAGGCAATATTCTTGTCTCAGCCTCCCAAGTGCTGAGATTACAGATGTGTACCACCACACCTGGCTTTAAATCATGGTGTTTCAAATACATATAGAATTATGAGATAATTAACAAGACGATTATGGGAACCAAAACCTGTTACCCAATTCAAGAGTAAGAAATTAAAAATACAAGTCACTGTTGATCTTGAGTAGGCTGAAGGATAAAATTTGGAAAAGAATGCTTAAATATGTAACTAGTCATGGTAGTGTCAATCCAAAGGAAACCCCAATTCCTCAGACTCCAAAAGGCAGTCCAATGAGCTTAACCTGAACTGTAAGAGGACTTGTGGAAGTTAAACAAAAGCCAGAATTCCTAAGAAACTTATGAAATGGGTTCCCACCTACCTTACTTCCGACAGAAGGGATATATGACTGTCTCTGGTGACGATCAGGATATCAAAGCTCATGCTAGACACCAGGCTCCCTTAGTATCTATCACAAGTACTCGTTACACATTTCACAGTCCATGCTAACCTCCTAGACCCTCTCATCTCCTCACCTACTCCTCTACCCTAAACTCCTTCCAGCTCATGGCTTCCCTCCCCTGCAGCTACCCATTCTCCTTGTAACATTGCTACTCTCATTATACTTCCCCCTCTCTCTGCCTGTCTGTCTGTTTCTGTCTGTCTGTCTATCTCTGTCTCTCTGTCTCTGTCTCTGTCTCTGTCTCTCTGTCTCTCTGTCTCTCTCTCTGTCTCTCTCTCTGTCTCTCTCTCTCTCTCTCTCTCTCATTTCTACTATAAAAGCATTCCTCTTAACCATACCATGGGGCAGTCATGTCATCAGTTTATACAGGTAGAATAGTGAATTCTGTTTGTTTGTTTGTTTGTTTTTGTTTCTCCATACGGGCTTTCTTTATGTAGCTCTGGTTGGCCTGGAACTCACTTTGTAGATCAGGATGGCCTCAAACTCACAGAGATCCACCTTCTTCTGCCTCCTCAGTGCTAAGATTAAGGTGTGTACCACCACAACCTGACTCAATGATAGTGAAATTTTAGATAAATGCTTTTCTTTAAATTTGTTTACAATTACATAGAAAAGAAATCTAGAGGCTTAGAGTTGTTTCTGTTCTGCTTGAGTCATCATGATAACACCGCATCAAAAGGGGCAACTGAAAAAAGAAAAGATTAAATTACCCCCAAACCTCATCAGGTCCATCTAGTAACTCAGTAAAAATCAGTGTAAGAGAAGTCTACATCTTTCCAGACAAATGGACCTGAGAATCTTGTTCCTGGCATTTTCACAGAGAAAGTTACTGAAAGCTTCATGCATAGGTCCTCATTTGTCAAATGAGGAAGACAGTCAGAGCTACCGCAATGGTTTGTCCTACTTTGTTTAATTTTATGCTTACTTTGCATTGATTGCAGTATCTAGATGATACCTAGCTCACCCTCTCTATTCATGTTGATTTGGGTGGAAATGTTCAAATCCTGGAACAGGATCTCATTCCCCTACCTCAGTACTGGGAATCAAATCCAGGTCCTCTGGAAATAACAATACTCTTAACCACTGAGCAGTCTCTCCAGCCCTCACCCTTACTTTTTGTTTTGGAGACAGAATCTCATTAATAGATTTGAATTGTGCTCTTCCTACCTCAGCCTCCTGAGGCTAAGATTTGAGGCCAATGCCACAAAGGCCTGGCTGGAATAGAATTCTTGAATGTGTGGTTGTGACTTTGAATTTTTCCCTAGAGAGAACATAGCATATCACATACCACTTCAAGAACTTTGGGACAAGAGTACCTGTCCACCATCAATGCCCTTAAGTGATTTCTTTACAGAAGGTGCATAATACAAATAAGAGAACAAGCAAGCAACATTTAGCCCATGTTTTTTCTCCATCCCTTCAATCTTGAGGACTAAATGTCACATACAAAGAACCAATTGTTTCACCAATACCAAGCTCCTGATCCCCAGTCCAAGGGAAAGACAAAGGAAGTTCTAACATTAGCAATAACATGTGTTTATTAATTCATTTTACTAATGTTATTGAGCCACCTGAGATATATACATTCTACAGAGTCCACTTTCCCAAGAAATCAGCCCAAAATGGTAAAAGGGAGGAATTGCTGGATTCATTTTCCAAGACTTCTGCGTCATTTTCTGTGTCGAGCATAAAAAAGCTTCATAGAAGAGATTCCCTCTGAATGTCCTGCTTTCTGATGCTTTTCAGCAGAAATGCCCATCACCACAGGGAAAGTGGTGTTAAGGTAATCTTTATGCAATCCTGGACAATCAGCCAGAATTGTGCTGTCCCCCATCTCTTTGAACAGCCTGGTGTTCCAGTCTCAGGATGACTCATTGACTGCCTCTTGAGAGTCGCTCCTCCCACCCCACCTAGCTGTGGTCTTTCAACCCCACCCAGCCTTGTGCCCACTCTCTGAATTTCCCATCTCTCAGTATTTGTCACACTGAGTTACAGCACCCAGATTCACTTGCACTCACTTAAATGGTTCTGTGGGAATTACTCATATTGTAGGCTACTGCGAAATCAGTCTGTAATTTTTTTTGTCACATATTATAGTATGTCTCCTTGATATTCTGGAATCTGAGAGATGTGGACTTGAATGATCACAAGCTATAAGAATATAGATTAGAAAATAGAGCCAAGACAGTGAAGTGTCTGTTAGAAGCAAGAGGCCTTAGTTTAGCAGAAAAACCCACAATACTCTATATTACATGGAGAAACTATACAAGCTTTGAAAAAAATGGAAAATGAATAAGAGTTAATCATTCTAAAACCTGGGGCTGGAGAGGTTTAGCAGCATTTGTTGCTCTTTCAGTGAACCAGAGTTTGATTGCCAGCATCATACAAAGCATCTCACAACTTCCTGAACCTCTAGCTCCATAGCATCCAACTCCCTCTTCTGGCTTCCTTGTACTATAGTGGGAAAGATGGACACTGAGAAAAGAGGTACCATTGAAAAGATACAAATACACTTGCCTAGGAGTACGAAGAAGAGAGTGATCAAGTGTCACAGCTTAAGGGCATTAAAATGGTTAAAATCATGAGCTGGGGTCAGACAGGTCTGAGTTAAAATAGTCTCTATTTTATGACTTTCTGGCTTCATGATCTTAAACAAGATAGTTAACCTTTCTTACGTCAGGTGTGATACTGTTAAATCTATTTTGGATTTTCAGCTGAAAAAGTTCATTGGGCTGGTCAATAATCACAGACATATGCCATGTAGCAATGTAGTTCATTAGCAGAAGCCTATGTGATTATCAGGTCATTTGTTTCTAATCTACCAAAGTTTTACCATGTACTAAATAGCAAGTAGGTAAGAAGAATGAAAGAGGGGTTTATTCATTTCCTCTTCTTATGATGTTCAGCTTCTGTCCTTGTTCTTAAACCTAGGAGCCTTCAGGCTCCATATTACATGTCTGTCATCTATGAGGAATTCCTCGGGTAGAGCTTGTCTTTATGTTTGCATAGCAGCTTCATAAAGGTCTAGAATAATAATTATAACCACATTCATATTTATTAAGGATCCCCATCGTGTGTTCAGTGCAATTCTGTCTTTTCTTTCATGTTTCTTTACAAGGCCAAACAATAATGGGAATTTACACAAAATTTAGGAAACCGAGGTCTAGACAGGTCAGAGAATTATAGGGAATTGAATTTTGCAACTGAGATTTGGACAATGATTTTACCTATGCCAAAGCCCAACTTCAGCTATTGACCACATGGTCTTGTCCGGTCACAGTATTGAACTGTCTGTTTATTTCTGACCTGTCCAAGAGATCTTAGAAACCAGAGGTTTCCTCTCACAGCCAAATGGATCCCCAGCAACTAATCCTGGGGCTGGAATGTATAAGCACTAGTGGATAATTCCATTATTCATCAAAACCAAATAAGTGAAGCCAGGTGACTCATGCCTTTAGTTTCAGGGCTTTGAAAGGATCACAACAGGATCCCTGCAAGTTCAAAACCAGTTTGTGCTACATGGTTGGTCTAGGTCATTGTGGGCTTCAGAATGATACCTATTCTCACAAAAATAAAACACAAGGCGGGTAGAGAGATGGCTTGCTCATTAGTTTTTCACAACTTTCCATGGGCTCTTAGTATCTTCTACATTCACAACTGTGTCCTCTGCAATAAACAATTTATATTTCCAGTTCCCTTGCCAGCACTTTATTACCAACCAGTCATTCTTTAACATAAGCCTAACTTTTAGAATACAATTTTTGTAAATGCTGGCTAGTTATTATTTCTATGATAAAATATTTTACAAGGACTTTCAATTAAATTTATTCAAATAGAATGAATTTTTCAGGAAATTGTATAGCATGTAAGCCTTACATAAACCACTGGCTGCCCTTTTTTTGGTCGGGGGGCATGGCCATGGCTGGTCTCTGGTGTCTGCCATCCAATGTACAAGAAAGAAGAAAAAGAGAAAGCTCGACAGGCAATTTCTTGTTAGGAAACAGATGGAAATTGTGCCAATCATTCTTATTGGTATTTCATTGAAGTAAACACAGCTATGAGGTACACCTACCTGAATGGGCAAATGGGGTGTAATCTCTAGAGGTACAGCTTGACAGGATGGAAAGGGTTGAGAGAATGATCTCCAAAACACATTTTGAAACACTTTTGCTGAGCTAATGCTTAGAGTTTTGGTCAAATATCCAGGAAAATACACATGCACACACACACACACACACACACACACACACACACACACACACACACACACTCATTTCTAGTGGGTGATGATGGTTTGAACAGAATGTCTAGAAGTAGTCCCAAGATGTGGATCTCCATTCCATCAGGGAGGGACGAGTTATTTCACCTCAAGGAGAACACTGATCATATGCAAAACGTGGCAGTGAAGAACAAGCTGGCTTCTGTAGTTTCCCCCTGGCATGCTTCACTTTTTTCCTGGGCTGTCGCTAGAAGAAAGAGCATCAAAGTTGTGGAAAGGTGGAGGGAAGCCATGAGGCACAGACAGGCTGGCTGCAGGACAAGGTGACAGCTAACAGCAGGGATGGAGACCTAACAGACAGAATAGAAGAGCAGCATGTTATGAGACAATCTAGCACAGAGAAGCCTGAGTGTTCTCTGGAGATGTCACTGTTCTGCTTCCTGCAAGTGTCAAGCAGAGGAAGTGATGCTCAGAAGGGGCTCTCATGCAGAAGGCAGCCCTTGGGATGGGACACGATTCAGTGCCATGTATATCCTCTCCATTGCTCTTGACTCCCCTCTTCCCAGCATTCTGCATCACAAACCAATCCTGGGGTAACTTGTATTCCAGTTCAATGAGACTGAAATGAACATTAACAAAATGCTTTTAATGAGGAATGAAATCTCAAAGGGAAAGCTTATAAAGCAATAGGACCGTCACTGTGTACAAAGATGGCTAAGTGTGTCAAAGCTTGAAGAATAGAAATGGAGCTGGATATTCCAAGGGTGGACTTAACCCAGCTAGCCTCATTATCCAGTAAAATGAGCTGAATCAAAGGTAAATAGAGCTGGATAAATTTAATCTTGGCATTTAATAGCTTCCCATTTTGACACATATGAGAAATTAAGGTGGCAATAACAATATGGATATGTTTAAAGTTATAGCTTACACTGGTTATGAGTATGTGTGTATACATGTTTTCTTTGTCAGTATGGGAAGTTTAGAACTTGAACTTAAGAACAAGTAGGAATTATTCAATTAATTTTAAAACATCATTTGCTAGAGCTAGAGAGATAACTCAATGGATAAGAACGTTTGACAAATAAACATAAGCTCAATGGGTAACATTTACCATACAAACATAAGGACCCAAGTTCAAATTGCCAGTGCCCAGAAGATGCTGGGCTTGATCATCTATAAAGCTATAGCCCTGGTTCTGTAGGTACCAGAAAGAGAAGTCTTTGGGGCTCACTGGCCTACAGCCAGGCTCCAGGTTCAATGAGAAACCTGTCTCCAGAGAATAAGGTGGAGGGAGTGAGCAGAACACTTATGTCTTTCTCTAATCTTCTTGTGTGTGCACAGGCACAAACCCCACACACCTCCAAATGCAATTTATCACCCCTATCTGATTCATATAAAGAAGAAGGATGATAATACAGATAGTTTAAAAGGTACAAATCAGAGTATAATATAGACCTTATTCTTGCTTCCTTTTTTTGACTTTGGTAAGTCTAAGAAGCAAGTTATTTCAGTTCAAGTCCACCCAACAAGACCTTTTATGTACATAATATAAATTTATTAAAGTAGCAAGACCCTTCAGTAGTTTCATCTCCAGAGGAGAAATTTACCATAAATATATATAACAATATGTTGAGTCTAAAAACCAAGATGTATCCAGGACCTAAGAAGGCTGCTAGAAATATTTCCCTGTACCTGCATCACTCATTTGCCTTATTTTTGTCTGAAGAACTTTCTTGAGAACATGAGCAGAAATTCACGCATCACAGATCTCTCTTGGCAGAAAGACTAGTAATCTCTGCATTCTAACTCCGAGTCTCCATGAGAAGGAAACACTGATCCAATGTAGCTCCAGTTCCTCCTCCCAGGCATTTCAGCTGTGACTGATGCAGCGAGGCTGTCTAGAGGGAAGTCACGCTGTGGATTGTGAGATTACCAAGAGCTGAGCAGACAGCCTCCATATTTTCTTTAGATATTCACCTGAGAAGTAAGCATATACAAATATGAAGGATTAAAATATAATACAGTGACTACATAGGAAAGTGATATATAATAGAAACAGGACAGAACTTGAATGCACAGAAAGTCCTGTGTTCTGAGGATAGTCACACATTCTTCATTCATCATTTTATCTTCTAATTTATAAAATGTAGGTGATGATATTTCTACTTGAAGTCATTGTGAGATAACTAAATGCAGCACCTACTAAATATACAATGCATGGCAAAATTCAGGATAGGAAAGTTTACTTCACTAAACACGTTTTGTACACACAACCATGGTGAAGCTCTAGACTATACATTGGTAGTAGAATTAAGATATAATCTTAAGGAAATCTATGTTTGTTGGTGTTCAGAGACAAATGGACAGATAATACAAATAAAATACAGTACATTTGTTGACTATAAGCCATAGATATGACTTGGGCAAGTTTTTGGAAGGTGCTGAAACATAGATGAGAACTTAGTTGAGATTTGAACAAGAGCATCTCACATGAAAATGGGGTAAAACTTCTTGCTAAACCGAAAGGTGGATGGTTTACATTTCCTGTGGCAGGGAAACTATACTAGGAACATAAAAGACGTCTTCTAAATGCTGCTGGCAAATATCAGTACAGTTTTCAGTTTATGTTTGTTTATTTATGTATTCATTTTTGAGCCAGAGTCCAACTATGTCTAGTCTTGTCTCCAGTGCCTACGCTTGTGATCCTTTCCTCAGCCTCCAGAGAGATGGGACTACAGACAGGTAGGTGTCACTGGACCAGATTTTCAATAGTGGGTTTTTTTTTTTTAAATATTTATTTATTTACTACATATACTGTGTTCTACTTGAGTGTATGCCTGCACACCAGAAAAGGGCAGCAGTTCCCATTATAGATGGCTGTGAGCCACCATGTGCTTGCTGGGAATTGAACTCAGAACCTCTGGAAGAGCAGCCAGTGTTCTTAACCTCTGAGCCATCTTCTCCAGGCCCCTTCAGTAGTGTTTTTAATATAAGCCTTTTCATGGTAATGAAGCCTGAAAACCCACAGCGTGGGTATTTTACCTTATGGCGAACTGAGAGCATATTTTCTGTGCCCCACAAAAAATAAGAAATCAAAGAAGAAGGAGCAGGATGTCGCATTCTTGGTATAAGATCATGATCTTTTCACCCCAAGCTTACATTAGAGATGTATCCAAAGCACCTTTACTGGATTTAACTGGCAAGAAAAGGAGCAATGGTACCAGCTTGGGCATTTTAGAGTTGCTGCTTTGCACTCTAGTCCAAGGCTGCCAGAGTGATTTACCATCTCTGAACAATTTGTTCACTTCACTTAGAAATTAGAAATGTGTTTTGGCCAATAAATCTAACTTTATTTTGTAGTAGTCATTTTTCTTAATGGGAGTGTTTTCCAGATGTTGCCTAAGTCTAGTCGTCTGGGCCCTTGGCCAGAAAATGAGGGAAGCTTGATTTCATAGCTTGTCACTGTTGATTTTGCCTAACCTTTGGACTCATTGGGTCATCCCAATCCGTTTGCACTGGTATATAAGACTTCCAGCAACACTGGAGAAATTCATCTCTCCTTTCACAGGTAAGTGTCGAGGTTAACATGCTTTTTGTAGTGTTAAGTATGTCTTCATTAAATGTGTTTGAAAAAGGACAGTCGTTGGAAGGTTTTGAAAAGAGTCGTAGTTGTATGAGATACTCATTGGAAGCCTATGAGTTTATATTGAGTTAAGGAAAAGTTGGAAGAACTGCTCCATTGCTCTTGCTAATCTCAGTTATTGAAGCTGGTTATTCTATCTCCAGGACATGATCTAAAACTTGCACTGTAAGTACAGACTACTCCTCCAACAGAGTTTTAAAATAACCCTTTTTCTGCTATTATTTTGGGGTTTTATAGTGGTTGGTAATTCAATTGAGGTGGCTTGCTCTATATCATATGAAACAGGACAACCAACTACTTTCTTCAGGAATTCAAGCTGATTGCTCATGCATTTTGCTTTAAGAATGGAGTGGCGTATTACTGACTTACATTTGGAAAGTTTCTGAACGCTGTGCATGTCACACACATTATGTAGTAGTGACATTAAAGAGCAGGTTTCTGACACTTTCATTTTTATTTCAGGCAAGGGTGTCGCATCTGAGTACAACCATGGAGTGGAAAATACTTCCCATCTGCTTGTCGCTGCTGCTCCCGGCTCTCTTGATTCAACAAGTTTCATCTCAAGGTAACTTCACCATCAAAAATGCTTCTATCCACCCACTGTTGTTAAACACCCAGCTGGGTTTTATGACAACAACAAGAAAATATATTCAGGGACATATACATTTGCTTGAGTTTAACAATTGGCAATCCTAAATTTGAAACACACGCAGTACATTTGTGTGTTTTGGAATTCTAGCCTTTCCCTCTGGCACTGTGAGAGCTTTGAAGGAGTTCTGAGTTGTGATAGAAAATAAGGTCCCTACTCTGTTCATTCAGATTTTTTCCCCAACCCCCCCCAAAGAATTACAGACATTTACATAACTGTGCTGGAGCTACACAACACCGTCAAAAGAAAAGAAAGGGGGTGGCTTAGGAGACACCCAGTGTTGTGAGTCTTAATGAAGCAATGCTTATTTAATGAAAGTTCTTTTTTAAATAGATAAACTTATAATCAGTGGGACTGGGAGATGATGGCTTGCTGGTAAACTGCCAGATGCACAGCACTACAGTGCGTCCCTAGCACCCATGTGAAAAGCTAGATGCAGCGGTACGTGCCTGCAAGCCTGACTCTGGGAGCCAAGACAGGCTGGCCCTGAGCTCACGAACAAGCAGACTAGGTCCAGTGGCCAGGAAAATGAGGCAGAAAATGATAGAGGAATCCTGGCATCAACCTACCCACACACACATGCATGTACCACACACACACACACACACACACACACACACATACGTGCAACTAATGGTTTAAATAGCAATAGACAGAAGGTTATAATAGACCATCTATGAAAAAAATAACTGGATTTGTTCTAGAAATCTGCTAAGTGCAAATGAATACTTTTTTTTATTAGTTCAAATTAGGAACCAGCTTGCTTCACATGTCAATCCCATCTCCCTCTCCCTCCCCCAAGCCTCCCCACCAGCCTCCCCCACCCCATCCACCCTCCACTCCCCCGGCAGGGTAGGGCCCAGCCTAGGCCCTCCCCCATGTGTCCAGGCCAAGAGTGCATCCCTTCACATGGGATGGGCTCTCAAAGTCCCTTCTTACACCAGGGAAAAATACTAATCCACTGCCAGGGGCCCCCTAGAGTGCGGATGCCTCCTAATTGACAGCCATGTTCAGGGGTCTGGATCAGTTCTGTGCTGGCCTCCCAGACAGCAGTCTGGGGTCCATGTGATCCCCCTTGTTCAGGCCAACTGTTTCTGTGGGTTTCTCCAACCTGGTACCGACCCCTTTGATCTTCATTCCCCCCTCTCTGCAACTAGGTTCCAGAGTTCAGTTCAGTGTATATCTGTGGGTGTCTGCCTCTGCTTCCATCAGCCACTGGATGAGGGCTCTAGGATGGCATAAAAAGTAGTCATCAGTCTCATTATAGGGAAAGGGCATTTATCCTCTCCACCCTTGCCTAGATTGTCAGTGCAAATGAATAATCTTTTGATGTTGTTTTGTCTGCTTTTCTTGCCTTCTCAACCTCTTCTCATTTCTCTCCCTTTATATATAATATATGTATTGATATACATACACTATATATGCATTTTGTATGTACTGTGCACATATATATGTAAGCAACCATTCTAAAAGTTATCCTACTCTTTATTGTTTATATATGTATTAAAACAAACTTTCCTGGATTCTCTTGAGATTTTTTTTTTCAGTGTATTTTGATATTTCCCTACAGATTAGAACATTCCAGAAGGGGGTTTCATTGTTACATTCCTGCTATTATCTCTTGGGGAGGATCTTGCAGTGTTATCTGCCAAATAGTGTTTAGAAATATCTGAAGCTAGTTATTCTGCCCCATCATTATTGTTTGCTTGTCCCCAGACACTCAGTTTATGACCTTTATATCCACACCCAGATCTGATTTCGAGAGTTCTCTCTTATTCCTACCAACAGAGAGCACCCAGAAGAGTCTGTGCTTGTCTAACCATCTAAGTTCAGCCCTAAGCATGAGAGGCAATGCAGTTAGTGGAGAAGGCTCATGCTTCAAATTCAGACATATGAGTTTAAATTTGAAATGGGCAATTTGTTTAAGATGATTACAAAATCGATTGTCCCAAATCAGGGCATTTGTAAGAGTAAAGGGGTTGTACAAACAATGAATATATATTAGTTGATCAATTATACACACACACACACACACACACACACACATACACACACATTTACATACAGTAACTAGTTGTGTGTCATTAGGCAAGTTATTAAAATTTGTCTTTTCTTGTTTTTTTTTTTTTTTTTTTTTTTTTTTTGAGACAGGATTTTTATGTAGCCTTAGCTGTCCTGGAACTCACTCTGTAGACCAGCCTGGCCTTGAACTCATAGAGATCTACCTGCCTTTGCCTCCCGAGTGCTAAAATTAAAGGCGTGTGAGCTACCACCACCTGGCCTATGACTTAGATAGGGCTACTAATACTTTCTTAGAGACATTTTCCTAAGGTTTGGAGAGAGTGTATAGCTCAGTGCCTGGCATAGGGCTGCTCAAAACATGGCCACTAGTAAATCACAAGAGCAGCCATCTGCAGCTGTCATGGCCACCTTTCCCCTGGGATTATCACTGCTCATGCAAGCATTGCTTAGCCAGACTTTCAAAGGTGTATTTATCATCGAACTCTAGTGAAGAATAAAATGACATGAGTAAGGTCACATAAAGACCTACCCAAATACCAGCTAGATCCATTGCTGCACTCTGTTCCCCATATTGCCCAGTGGGTAAGACTCTCCCTCTCCGAGGGCTTTGTTCTCCTTAATAGATCGCCCCCTTTTTTAAGTGTTTTGGCCGTGTTTACCCTAGTATTGTATAATTTTAGATTTATCAAGCTGTGCAGGGAGATGTGGGGAAGGGTATTCTAGAGGTGCCACCTGCAACTGTGATTATAACTGTCAACACTACATGGAGTGCTGTCCTGATTTCAAGAGAGTCTGCACTACAGGTATGTTCTGAGAGCTGGGCGTCTTCTGTCAAGCCCGCTGTCACGCTGTTCTGAACCTGCTTTGGCACCCTGTGTAGCTCCCTTCCTCCCCCTTCCCACCTCCTCTGTTAAATGCCTTTTCCTTCACTTGCATAAACGTTGATGTACACCGCACCTGAGAATTGTTTCAAAGCTTCTGATTTCCGGGGTCGTGGGCAAAAGCCCGGGTCCTTGTCACATGCACATATGTATCCACTGCTTTCGTGTAAAATGTCTTAAGTAGAGGCTTAATAATGTGACGTGGTAGTAAAAAGGACGGCGTACTTCTTCACTAACAGTTGAGTTTTGATTGCTTAGATATCGAGCCTTTCAGATAGTTTCACCAAAAGGATCGGTAGGCCCTGAAGACTTACATATGCTATTTGAATTTTGGGTATTAAATGTGTTTCTGAATTACCTGAAGAGGATATTTTAAAAGATCAAACAAATAGCAGGGTTGAATATTGAATTTCAAAGGCCCAAAGTTCTGAATTATGAGTGGTATTTCAATTGAACGCTATGTAGGCCATTCCTTGTAATAGATGTAGACCAATTTAATATTCAATTTATGAAAACTATAAAAATCTGGAAAAGTTATATTTGCATTAGGATTTTCATGTGGAGGTGGTAATGATAGTGCTGTAAGTTTGTGTGGTGGGTAAAGTATTTCAAGCAGGCCTTAAGTCATTGTACCTCCCATCGAGGATTTTTCTAGAACAAGCAGGCCTATGTTCTATGGCATTAATTGAAACCTTTCAATCCCATTCTCTACCAGTTTGTCATCTTAGGAGTATCTGTATTGCAAGTGACTTTTTGGCCTGCACAATGGCCTGCTCAACTAGTATCTTGGGATATATTGTTATAAGATAGGGAGATTCAATGACTATAGTCTGTTACAAAGAAATGGTTGTTGGAGGCTTGAGGGTTGGATGTAGGACCTTGTATGAAGGGCAGTTTGCTATATAGATAGTTCCAAGTTTTCTCTTGTGTCTACACATGTGCAGGACTCAGGCAACATCAGGGTGTCTCGAGTTTTACAAGGAAAAGAATGATGCCCCAACTCATCGGATTTCCTCCCTGACTTAGGTTCTCTGTTTGGACATCATCCTTTTAAATTTAATTTTTAATACTGGATGATGTGTGTCCTCCAAATTCCAAATATGAGAATGAGAACTGCCCCCTTGGGACTCTAGTTATCTGTCAGATGAGAAATTCTACAAGATATATATGTGTTGCTTTATGACTAATAATTCTCTTTGCCTGTTTTGCTCTGGACAGAGCTCTCCTGCAAAGGTCGCTGCTTCGAGTCCTTCGCACGAGGGAGAGAGTGCGACTGTGACTCCCAGTGTAGAGAGTTTGGCAAGTGCTGTGATGACTATGACAGTTTCTGTGAAGAAGGTAAGAACCAAGGCACCAGCCAGTGCTGCTCAGTACAGCCAGCCCGGTACACACCTTGGCTTGAGTGACGTCTAACAAGCATCCAAGGTTTTGATTTTACTAATGGAGAAACTGCTTAATAATAACTTTGTTTCACAAAGACAAAGGAAAGCACCTTCCACCAGGAGCCTCACAAGGACCTCTAGTTCACCCAAAGGGGGGACATGGGCTGAGTATACACACTTTTATTTCCCAAGGTGCTTCTTTTACAGTTTAAAACTTGTTCCCATCTAGTGGTATCCCACCACAAAATCATCTGCCCTTAGCTTTCGCTTTCTGTGCTCTGAGTCTCAATGTACTGAGTATTTGTTTAAAGGCAGAATACTTAGAGCTTCTTTGTATAAATTAACTCGTCACCAAATCTACAGGCAAATCTGCTAAAGAGTTGATACCTCAATTATTTGTTCCTTCCTATCCCTACAGTCCCCTCAGCAGTCTCTATACAAAGCTGGTGCAGAACAAAGTCAATAAAAAGGGATTGTCTCGCTTAAAAATTTTCTCAGACCATTAAACCTGAAAGAATACTCTCACAGTATAGCAATAGCTCATCCTTGATCCTTTTACAAGATAAAATAATAGAATACTTTCTTCTCCAATATTTGTTCTTAACCATTCTTTGTCAAAATGTGAATATCTTTGGAGGTAAAATTGAGATAAGCATTACTTGAATAATTTGTTCATATTTTTCTTAGGCTGTGCCCCTTCTATTTAGAGTGGTGGAAACTCAATCAGCAGAGCTGAGGGCTGTTTCTTAACTGTTCAGTGTTTTTATAGGAAGTATTCTAAAAGTACTGGAGACAACACCCTTATTTCAAAACCCCAGAGCTGAGCACTCCTGCAGCTTTCAGAAGGCACCATGATGGGGATATACATATTTACTCAATACCTTGATAATTATTTTGGCTAAGAGACAAGCCAAAAACCAAAGGAAACCAAACAAAGCAACACCCTACTTCCCCAACCCCTCCAAGCAGTTAATTTTGGCAGAGGATGGATAGGGAGAAGACTGAGTGAAGACACCGACAGAACATTCTAAATACACACAGTGCTCTGTGCTTTGAAGTATACCTGAGGGTTAGACAGGAAGTGTCAAGAATGGAGGCAATGCAAGACAACTCCATTCACAGATTTCAGGAAGACAGTCAGGCTCCCAGCTGAAAATGAAAGAACTATCCAGAGCTTCAGGACTTTGTTAAACTATGGAAACCACCAAATTGTTTCAGGGTTGCTATAGACACTGGTTATTGGGATCTATCTGAAAATTGCAGCAGTTTCAGAACTGACAGGAGTCATATCAACCCAATTGCCTCCCAACATGGGTAGAGAAGCTGGAAAGGTTATCTGTTTTGGCCACAATCACTAACTAGTACCCGGCAGAACTATTACTCAACATGGCGTTTTATTAAGGGGGGAGGAGAAAGAGGGCGAGGTGCAGTGTCCAGTTCCTGGAAACCAGAAGAGGACTTCTGAAGAGATGGTGGGAGTAGTGGGTGTATGTAACTCTTGTCTTCCCTATCTCCACTACTGTTTTCTTCTCTTTCAAGACCCTCTCCTTTCTTCTGATTCCCAAGGATTCCCTGTGTTCCGTCTTTTAGACACTAAGGAGTGGGAGGAGGGAATAAAAGGCAAAGGAGACACACACCAAACCATTAGTGTTTGTTAATTTGGGAAGCACAACTCATTTGTGGAAAAGCATAACGTAGAGGTGTGAAATCTTCAAAATATACCTGTACAACTTTTATAATAAAAATCAAGGCAAACCGGCACTATTTGATTTAAATGCACAGGAAAACAGGAAAATACATTAGAGTTGACTAGGGCATGCTTTTTCCCATTATCCATATGGAATATTATTTTTGTAATTGCAGGATGATGACAAGATAGATGTTTTAGGTGGGCATTCCTCTTTAGAAATGCTGAATACACCTCACTTTACAGATGGGAAAATGTCCAATAGTTGGGCCTATATTCCAAAGTCCAAAAGGTAGACATTCAGAAGCATTTGACTAGAATTGTACATTCTACCACAATTTCCTACAGCTTGAGAATTACTATTTTATAGCAATGTGTCCTCAGAATTATGGGATTTATTCGTGTTGAGCTATAGCTGTCCTGTACTGACGGCATCTCCTCTTGAAGCCACGTGTCCATGCTTTTCAGTTAGCACTGCTGATGAATCTAAACTGGATGTTAACCAACCTGTCTTGCTTGGCCTCAGTGCATAATCCCACATCACCACCTCCAAAGACTGCACCTCCGCCTCCAGGAGCATCTCACATCATCAAATCAACCACCAAACGCTCCCCCAAATCACCAAAAAAGAAGACTAAGAAAGTTGTAGAATCAGAGGAAATAACAGAAGGTAGGAAGATGGCAGCCATCACTACAGGAGATTTCTGAACTGAAATAACCTGTAGGTGGACTATTCATATGAATATCCTCAGAGAGTAATCTTTTGAATCATGAAGGGCTCATCATATTTTTATTTACTCGATTTACATTAAATTTTAAGCCAAAATATAAATCCTTGGATATTTATAGCCCTTATTTACCAAACCCACTATCAAATGAGGCAAAGATCACTGTAAAAAATGAAAATATAATTTTTTCTTTTCTTTAACATAATTAGATTGTGTAACTTTTAGCAGGCATGGGAAAATCAGTAGAAAGTTATATTGTTAGTGTATTTGTTGAACTCAGGTGTCTTGCTTTTGATTGACAGCTTTACAAAGTGAGTTGTTACATTACCCATAAGATGACAGCAGACCACAACTCTTGAAGACCAGTTGTCAGCATTTCTTGTTGTGTGTGGACTGGCGGTTCTTTTTACTTTGTTTTGTTTTAAATCACAGTTGGTGTGATCAAACTTTTTATTTGATTTATAGAACACTCTGTTTCTGAAAACCAAGAGTCCTCCTCCTCCTCTTCCTCTTCCTCTTCAACTATTCGGAAAATCAAGTCTTCCAAAAATTCAGCTAATAGAGAATTACAGAAGAACCCAAAAGGTTTGAGCATTGATAAAGATCAAAGACTCTATCAATGCCATATTAAACAATAATCTTTCAAAAAGTAATGTGTGTTGATAGAACAGCTTGAGATCTCTCGATATTTGGGGAGTATGTAACTATGGAAACACTCAGTCTAGAAAGTACCACATGAAGACACCTTACAGAGACTCAGTGGTAAGCAGCAAAGCCACCCTTTCCAGCAAGGGATCCGAAGATGCTGTAGTAGTGACTGGAAGCACAGGCTGGTACCGAGACAATAGTTTGTGGCAGTTTGTTGCAATTCTTGTCTGGCTGATCACTGTGTCCCTCATCCCACTCCTCTCTGTCCCCTGCTTTTGTTTTTCTATGGTTTTATTTAACAAAAACTCAGTGTTTCCTCAACATTAATTAGTCCTTGACATTCTCCTATACCTCCAGGGAAAGGCAAGATTATTATTCCTGTTATATAGATCTTTATTATTTTCCCGACCTTTAAAAACCTCATGTCTCACTTCTCTTTGCAAGTTAAAGAATAGGCCATTATTTCCTGAGAAGAGATCCCACCTGATCTGTTCTTTGTATTTCCTGAAATTCTAAAATATATTCTTTCTCTAGAAAGTACTGGGATTTTGAGTAACATTTCCCTGAGTGGCCAGTTTCTCTAACTTCCTAGCCAGATAGTCTAACATCAAATTCAAAGAATCCTGCTCACAATGGAAGTGCAATACAAGTTTGCTTTTGGTACTTAGTAGCTCCCCTAAGGGGTAGCTGCCACGGGGAATCTTTTTTTTTTTTTTTAAGATTTTATTTATTTATTATGTTTACAACATTCTGCTTCCATGTGTATCTGCACACCAGAAGAGGGCACCAGATCTCATTATGGATGGTTGTGAGCCACCATGTGGTTGCTGGGAGTTGAACTTAGGACCTCTGGAAGAGCAGTGGTGCTCTTAACCTCTGAGCCATCTCTCCAGCCCCTGCTATGGGGAATCTTAAGAACAGTCTATTGCCCTGGCATCCTAATTGCCTATGTCTTCTGGGACCGTAGAGTTTAGCTGTGCAGTTGAAAAGGAGCAGTCAATAGCCCTATGTATGGCATCTAGGTTTAGCAGAAACCTTTGGAAAGAATGGAACCAAATCCTCAGCCAGTTGTAAAGGCCTTTGTAGGACGTAGTGCAAAGAAACTACAAGAGTTTGGGATCAAGTTTCCAGAAAGAAGGGACAACACTGAACATTATGGAATGGGGGTGGGTGGCATGGTGGACCAAGTGAGGGGTAAAGTAATTAACAGACATGGATTCAAGCTACTGATCACTTTGCCGACTTCATGTATTTACATTTAGGGTTTCATTTGTGGTTTTCATTTGCTCACCTCATTTACTCAATAAAAAGTCTCCAAAGACAGAAAATTGTAACTTTTTACCACATATTAACAGACACATTGAAGGTTAACAATTTGCTTACAGACACATAGCTAGTCAATGATATGGCTATGATCCTTGTTACTAATAAAGGGAGAAAAAGTACCCAAAATAACAACTTTTATTTTCTTCTCTAGTAAAAGATAACAAGAAAAATACTCCTAAAAAGGAACCTAATCCAGAACCACGAGGTGTAGATGAAGCTGGAAGTGGACTGGATAATGGTGAACCCAAGCCCACCCCAATTCCTGCCAGTCCCAAGACTACAGCAGCAAAACCAGCAAGTGCCAAACCCAGTCTTGCACCTAATTCTGAGACATCCAAAGAGGCATCTTCAACTTCCAATAAAGAGACAACAGTTGAAACGAAGGAGACTACTGCAACAAATAAACAGACTTCTGCCAGTAAAAAAGAGAAAACTACTTCCGCTAAAGAGATACGCAGTGCAGAGAATAAAGATGTTGCACCCACATCTGATGTTCCTTCACCTACCACCTCCAAGCACTCAGCTCCCACTACCACCAAGAAGCCAGTACCCACTACTACAAAGGAACCAGCTCCCACTACCACCAAGAAGCCTGTAACTACAACCAAGGAACCTGCTCCTACTACTCCCCAAAAGCCTGAAGCCACCACCCCCAAGCAACCGGCTCCCACCACCCCTAAGGAACCAGCTCCCACGACCCCTAAGGAGCCTGAAGCCACCACCCCCAAGGAATCAGCTCCCACAACCCCTAAGGAGCCTGAAGCCACCACCCCCAAGGAACCAGCTCCCACAACTCCTAAGGAACCTGCAGCCATCCCCCCCAAGGAACCAGCTCCCACAACTCCTAAGGAGCCTGAAGCCACCACCCCCAAGGAACCAGCTCCCACAACTCCTAAGGAACCTGCAGCCACCACCCCCAAGGAATCAGCTCCCACAACTCCTAAGGAGCCTGAAGCCACCACCTCCAAGGAATCAGCTCCCACAACCCCTAAGAAGCCTGAAGCCACCACCTCCAAGGAATCAGCTCCCACAACCCCTAAGGAGCCTGAAGCCACCCCCCCCAAGGAACCAGCTCCCACAACCCCTAAGAAGCCTGAAGCCACCCCCAAGGAACCAGCTCCCACAACCTCTAAGGAGCCTGCAGCCACCCCCCCCAAGGAACCAGTTCCCATAAACCCTAAGGAGCCTGAAGCCACCCCCCCCAAGGAACCAGCTCCCACCACCCCCAAGAAGCCAGCTCCTACCACCCCTAAAGAGCCTGGAGCCACCACTCCCAAGACCCTTGCTGAAGAAACTCCTGGCTTTTCTGAGGTACCCATACCAGAGGTCCTTGAAAACGATCCCAAGGAAGCCCCTGTGCCACCAACTAAGACTCCCAAGGTACGCGAACCTGAAACGACTACAGCAGATAAAGAGAAGACAACAGAAAAAGACACGCCCCAAACTACCACTGTTGCCCCTAAGAGGACAACAATTATACCAGAAGAGACTAACAAATCAGAAACAAGTGCCACTACAAAAGTAACACCTACAACAACTCTCGCACCCAAAGTAACTGCTCCAACTGAAGAGACTTCTAACAAACCTGAAGAAACAACCCCTGCCGCAGAAGGGGTTGATACTAAGACAACTCTAAAACCCCATAAACCAACCAAAGTACCCAAGAAGCCTGCCTCTACCAAAAAGCCACACAAAGCACCAAAGAAGCACACGTCTACCAAAAAGCCACCCACGTCTACCAAAAAGCCAAAGGCACCAAAAAGGAGAAAACCAAAAACAACACCACCTCCTCTAAAGACTTCAGCAATGCCTGAATTGAACAACACCCCTTTAGAAGTCATGCTGCCAACCACCACCAGCCCTAACCAAACTCCAAACTCAGAGATAGCTGGAGTAAATCTAGATCCTGAAGATGCAGATGGAGGTGACAGAGGAAAGCGTCTGATCCCTATGCCCCCTGTGCTATCCCCCATTGTTATTTCAGGCACTGATCACTTGGCCAGAGAACTCAACCATGGCATTAACATCAATCCCATGCTATCAGGTACTAAGAATCAGTTACTCTCCTGTAGTAGTATCTCTCTACGGAGACCCATGATCTGGAACTCTTAACTTGGAAACTTAGCAAGTATGATTACAGCTTCCCTAGAGGTGTGCAGAGTAAGAATAACCATAGTATACTTGTTCTTCAGGACATTAAAACTAATTAGCATCAGAAATTTAGTGTTGGCAAAGTTCAGACATGTCTGTTGGAAGCAGAAATAGGATATAGAATGCCAAAACAATGTAGTTAGGACTTTATCCTTTAGAAAGTATAAAACAAAGAAAAAGAAATTTTCTTTTCTAAATCAACCCCAAAGAGCAGTGACTTAAAACAGTTCAAATGTCTAATGAATACCTCATGTGCCTGAAGATCAGGATAACCCGACCTCTTACACCTATTACTTTTATATAATACTCCTGAATCCCATTAGGTCAGAGGAATTATGGAACTTTACCATTTCCTTTTCACCTTACTAGATTTTAGAAGGGTAAACAGGAAACTAAATCCTGTTCACGATTTGAAAACAAATTGCTTCCCCGTTCTGTTCCGTATTAATTTTTGGTTTGTTTTAGATGAGATGAATTTATGCAATGGTAAACCAGTGGATGGACTGACTACTTTGCACAATGGGACATTAGTTGCATTTCGAGGTGAGCTATGTCTATATTTATGTGCTGCTTCTTGTTTTGTGTTGGCCTTCCTTCAAACAAAGTCACAACGGCTTTAATTTGAATTTTACCTTTGAAAGGGGAACTGACTCATGATTCTACACTAAATGAGAACACTGGATTGATTAATTTAGGCCCATAAATACCACAAAGTACTTTTGTTATTACGGAAAGTTTCTTTGTGTGACAGGATTTCAAAGTGTCAATTTCAAACCAACAAATGACAGAGATTTGCACTCTCTGAGCACTTTTCTTAGAAAATTATGCCACCATTGTGAGGTAAGAAAAGCTGTACTTTTTGAGAGTAACATAGAATTAAGTAGATTTCCCATGGACTGATATGTCTTCCTAGAACACAGACTAAGTACGAACAGAAAGAAATCACATGTAATAATGTTTAAGAGATTTAAGTAGTCAGTAAGTTATAACTCTAATTCTACAAAGTAAAAACATTGAAACCCAGAGAGCTATATGTCACAAAGGCAAAAAGACCTTTTTAGAGAAAGCAGAAAATGAGGGGGTGAGATGGCTCAATGGATGAAGTTACCCCACTGTCAAGCCTGATGTCTGAGACCTACATGATGAGAGGAGAAAGCCAACTCTCACAAGTTGTTCTGTGACCTCTACAAATACATACATACAAAAAACAAAAACCCAACTTAAAAACAAATCAAATTAAAATCAAGGTGGGTGTAGTAGCACATTCCCATAATTCCAACACTGAGAAGCTGGAGGTAGGTGGGAGATCTGTGAGTTCAAGGCCAGGCTGGTGTACACAGAGAGTCTCAAAGCAACCCTCAAAAGTTAATCTAAAACTTAAAATGTAGGAACTAAAACATCTCTTTTGTTAAATTTTGGATTTAAGAATTATCTTAGAAATACACAAATTTTCTCTTTTGGATCTGGCTGTATTTCCAGGAGCTTAACACATTAAGCATCCATTTTTCCTTATAATCACCACATTCTTTTCCATTCTGTTTTCTGTGGGGATGTATTTTAGCGTTCAGACTGTAGGCTGACATGTCTCTTTAATTTTTAGGTCATTATTTCTGGATGCTAAATCCATTCAGACCACCATCTCCACCACGAAGAATTACAGAAGTATGGGGCATTCCTTCCCCTATTGACACTGTTTTCACTAGATGCAACTGTGAAGGAAAAACTTTCTTCTTTAAGGTAACACAAATATTGCTTGGAAAAAAACAACAAAAAAACCGCAGTTGTACCTTGTCTTGCTATCATTTTAACCTTCAATTTGGAAATAATGAACTGTTCTCTCAAAAGTAAGTTTGATATTATTTATCATCTGTTTATTCAAATTCTACCAAGTTTTTGTATTCCCCCTACACTTAAATCTGAAATGAATTTCACAGCCATGCCTACAAAAATCTTTAACATTACCTTCTCTTTTAAACAATCAGGATTCTCAGTACTGGCGTTTCACCAATGATGTACAAGACGCTGGCTATCCTAAACAGATTGTCAAAGGCTTTGGAGGACTAACAGGGAAGATAGTGGCAGCTCTTTCAGTAGCCAAGTACAAGGACAGGCCTGAATCCGTGTACTTTTTCAAGAGAGGTATGTATCACACAATTGTCAACATGACACTGCCTTTTAAGAACTGACTCTTTGGTGTTTCATTGCTAGAAATATTACAGGACCTAAGAATTATTTATGTCCCCTGCAATGTGAATCATAGAACACGTGGGTCTGATAAAAAATTTAATGTATCTAGATGTGTGTGTAGTGTGCATATGAAAATCAAAAATGAAAAGGCAAACCTAACCCATTCCTTTCTGTGTTTGCTATGTGATTTTCCTAATATGTAACAGGTGGCAACATTCAGCAGTACACTTATAAACATGAGCCCATGAGGAAGTGCACTGGACGGAGGCCTGCCATAAACTACTCAGTATATGGGGACACAGCGCAGGTCAGGAGGCGCCGCTTCGAGCGTGCTGTTGGCCCTTTCCAGACACACACCTTCAGAATCCATTACTCGATGCCCATGAGAGTCGCTTATCAAGACAAGGGTAATGTTTTCATTGTATCAAGAATTCTGATCACGAAGGAGACTATTGGTCAAAAAGCACTAACAATTTAAACTTAATGATGTAAAACAAATCCATTTGCCTTACTGAGTAATAACCAAAGACAATTCTGTTTTTCCTTTGTGGGTAAAGAAAGTAGTGTATTCAAGTTTGTTAATTATAAAAAAAAAAAAAAAAGGCAACAAGAACTGTACACAAATCTGTAGCCCCCAAGACAGTCCTAAAAGTGAGCTGTCATAGCAGAGAACCAACTTGAAACCCGAGCTTGTGTAGCTCTAAGGCTGCAAACTCTTTCAAACCTTTATTACAAATTGTGTCTGCAGGTTTCCTCCATAATGAAGTCAAAGTGAGCACAATGTGGAGAGGGTTTCCAAATGTTGTTACTTCAGCAATAACACTGCCTAACATTAGAAAACCTGATGGCTACGATTACTATGCCTTTTCTAAAGGTAAGTAAGAGGAACAGTTTTGTGAGCTTCCTAAGTTGATATCACTTGTGGAAACAAACAATTTAAGTGGAAATGGCAGTGTACAATCATGACTGTACGTAAGAGACTAAATGTCAGTGCTTACACAATGTGAAAGAAGAGACTGCTGCGCTAATCTCATTTAACTGGAAGGGAGTGCAGTTCAGTTCTCCAGCACTGCTAGGAAATTAGGAGAAAACTGGTATGGAAAAATAGTACTTTGTTTCTATTATGAGTGGCACTTAAGATCCCACATATCAATACAGTCTACAAGGTGCACAAGACATTCATGGCACCCGGTTTTATTAACTGAAGTATATTACTTGGAAAGACCACTTATTTAAATTATTCTCCCCATGATTCTATAATATGAAAGCCTAGGAAGGATATTTTAAGGATGATAAAAAGGAAGCGAATCATCTTTTAGATTAATTAACTTGATTCTTTAGATACTTATTTCAAAATGGAGAGGTGAACCTAATATTACTTGAAGGATGCAAAAACATCATCCTATGACACAAATTATTTTTTGCCAAGATTTTAATGTAATCACTTTTGGTACTGAAGTGACAGTGACTTTGAATATAATAATAAACACAAACAAGCGCTTTACCTGCTTTTTAATTAAAAAGATAATTTCTCTCTCTCATTTAGATCAATACTATAACATCGATGTGCCAACTAGAACAGCAAGAGCAGTTACTACTCGTTCTGGGCAGACTCTCTCCAAAATCTGGTACAACTGTCCTTAGATTGATGATCAATGAAAAGTCATCAAAATGAAATGAAGAAAACAATGATAAATTTTGACATTGAAATACATTTTATTAATAAAGAATGTTGAAATGAGCATACCTATTTAAATACAAAACACTTCTCAACTTGACAATCATTATATTAAAACAGATTTGCCAATCTTATTCACAGGTGTTATTATAGTTTACAGATCACTTAATTAATATTCCCTCTATTTATTCCTCCTCTTCCTCCCATTGCATGGCTTACACCTGTAGAAAGAAATAATAAGAGGCAATCATTCATATCTGTAGAAATATCTAAGATATGGAAGTACTAAAATCTTGTATTTCTTCACTAGCTACAACAGCCACAAAACTTCCCATGCACAAAAGAGTACTTAACATCACAAGAATATAGGCAGAGCTAGTATAATGAATACACAGCATGCTATCACATTATATTTTCTAAAGCTTTCTTTGGATCCAGTTACAAGATACCAATTGTATGCAAAATCACATTTTGTAACTGTGACAAATAAACCGCCTAAAAGAAGCTTTCTGGTTGTTAAGTATCACATTATCAACATGTAATTATGAAGCAATCAATCCTTACCATTTACTTTAGAAACTTCTGCACGTTTTTATTCCACATAGCAATGTCAGAAACTTACCTCTCTGTCTGTTAAACTGGCGACCACGAACACCTTGTCTCAATGTTGTCTGAAGTCTTACTCGTCTGAAAGGCTTTGGCTGACTACTGCTAGTATCTAAGAAAGCATTACGATGTAAGAAAAGCAAGTTAGCCAACAAAGCAGCTGCAATTACTAGATCAACACACAGACAAATTCACATGTGCCTGTTGTTTTAATATTCAAGCTTGCTTCTAACGAGAGGGAAACTAAACAATCACACAAGCACACACACAAAATGGTTTCAATATAAAGTAAAAACAAAACAAAAACCCAAAACACAGTATCAAAAAATCTATCTGGAGAAAAGCACTAGAAGTTATTTATTCAACCACTCAAAACTACTTTAGGAGCTTTTTATTTAAGGCAACTACTCAGGTATAGCCATAGTTCCAGGGATAGGGGACTATTATGGTGACAAAGCATCAGGTCCCAGAGAAGACAGGATATTATAACATATCTGACTTGTAGTTTTATCTAATACTTCAAATCTAATCACTGGCAAATCCTGCCAGCTCAAATTTAAACAAACTCACCACAACCACACAGCTATACAGTATCCAAGTCATTGTCATTATTGTGCATGAAGCTTCCAAATTTGGCTGTTTTTGTTCACTAGAGTTTAGTCTCTTTTGTACCATGGCTAAACCGACTGCAGCATGTCATTAATCTATGTAAAGAATTTCAGCTGTGTTCTATCTCTATGAAACTCAGAACAATTATGAAGATTGACCTGATTACTCCTTCATCACTCCTCTCACATGCTCCCCAGTCTCAGTCCTCATTCTGCTCCAGTCACAATGACCTCCTTGCTGACTTTGAATGTCTTAGACACAACCCATTTGGCTTATGGGACTTTATACAAGTACATAGCTTTGATCCCTTTCCAAATGTTAGTGTCTTGGCCACACTTCCTGTAAAATTCCCTGCTGTATTAGACATTCAAATTTCCTGAATGAGTACCCAGTCAGACAGAGAATGAAATCAGTGTAAAGACATTCTATTTTCTAGTTAACAACCAACCACATTTTCTCACGAAAGGGCTAGTTTGGTAATTGGTATTACTTCTACTATCAAGGAAGGACAATTCTCAGAGAACATGAACAGAACTAATAATTACACTTAAAATTTCTGATCCTTCTGTCATAAAGCTGAGAGTTACAATTTACATATATTACTTGCAATTCTGACTATACAATTCAGTATGAAATGTGGTTAAGTAAAGTGGCTAGCTGATGAAATATGAGTATAGGAGCTGAATCTAGAGATGTAAGCCAATTGTCAGAAAAGCAACTAAGAGGGCTAGGAAGAAATCTGGGGTCAGCAAAATTATGTGATTGTAAAACACAATAAAGCAAGTCTGTCACAACATATGACTGTTCCATAGAAATTTCAGAATAACCATCATAAATGAAAATAGTAATATTCAGAGTGGATGATAGAGTATTCCATTTCTTCAAAACTGAAGGTGAATTGCCTTATGCATTCTAAGATAAAAAGCCTACCATGAAATTTTACTGAGTGGAGTTTCTAGAGCAAAACTTGCATGCTGGCCTACAGTGTATTTGCTACGTGACCTTGTGAAGTAATCTAACCTTTCTATGCTTTAGTCCTCATACTTAAAATATGGGAATGGATCCCTAGAAAATTAGGTTGTTGTGAGAACCAAATAATATATATAAAAGGCTTGAGAATAGCCTGAAACACAGTTAATGCACAAAAGATGCCATTATTTTTTTAAAAAAAAAGCCCATAGAAGTATCTTATTATAGGAAAGAAATAATCTTTCCAAAGTTAAATTAAAAAAACTTGAAGACAACTCTTTACATCAGTACATTTCAAACATAGTTTTGAAGTAAATGGAGTCCTAACCGTCCAGATCAAAGCTGCACTGGTTCAAACAGGAGAGCTGGGGAAACATTCCTCTGATTCCTTCCCAGTACAACAGCCCCCTCCCATTCAAGCAGCACCTTCAGACAGGTGAACAATTAAAATGATCTGAGAAGAAACCAGAATGTAAGTAGCACAGCTAAGAGACCCAAACATTTTACAGGAGCTGTGCTGACACCAGTTATCTGGATGAAATGTAAGTGAACTACTCTTCTGGTAGAGATGAATGTAGGATGCATGGGCACAGTCCTTACCCACAGAAGAACTGGAAGGAGGGTCCTGGCTGGTTGAGGGGAGATCAGATTCATCAGATGCTTGCACAGGCTCCTCTTCCTGCTGGCTATCAATTTCTAGGCCCGCCTCTGAACTAATACTAAGAAAATACACATTGATTAGAAAATGTAAAACTGATTCTAGAATGTATCCCAAATGTTCCCAAGTTCTTTTTGATGTATTTTGTAAGTAGTTTCAGAGTTCTATTTTTAGCTAAAAATTAGGCTGTCAAGATTTTCTTTCTTTGAAGGCAGAACAGGGGGTGGGGGTGAGGATTCAAGTTGTTTTCTCTTCACCTTTCTTACTAAGATATCCTCCTATTTTACTTTTTGTTTTTCCCACTGTAAAACAGCAGCCCTCCTTTTCCATTTGACAAGGATGTTTAGATTCCTGACACTCTCAGGGAATACTTTACACTTTGATAAACTCCCAAACAATATTCTTGGAAGGCAAGTTATTTACAACTGCCCCAGAAGATCAGTAAGTTGGAAAAAAAAAAAAAAATCAGTAAGTTACCATGAGTAACAAGTTATGGGTATGAGAGTACCTGGCTCAGTGGCTATATTTTCATCTTTCTCCCTTTAAGAAGCACATGAGGGTATATTGTTTTTAAAACCCAAATCTGTTCTTATCTCTCCTCTTTATTATCTGCAAACATTAGTACAATTACTGGTAACAACTTACCCGAGACCCAAAGTTTTAAGATGGGGAGGTGTAAATAGTTGTGTTAAGGTTTCAATTCTCACCTGAGCTGGCTACCAGTAGAACAGTCTAAGCACATTATTGGTAAAATGCTCTAGACTTATTTTCTACAATGGAAAGTAATATATTTTAGGAATACAGTGTAGGCTAGAAGGAAAATATAAAGTGATCTGAAAATATCTATGGAATTAGTGACAGCTAGTATTCTCAATGGGATTTACAACCTTCCTGAAATTAAAAGTACCAATGTTAAAGAATACAAAGAGACCTGCTTTTTTACCTTATCATACCCAGTAGACCTGGCTTATGAAGCAGTGTCAAAAAAAATTGAGTCCTTGAGCTCTAAGCAGAAAACCTGTGTTCTAGCAGCAATGTTTCTAACCATTAAACAGTACAAACTTCCCATTTTACAAGAATTAGATTCCAGTTTGAAACTTAACTCTTCATGGGCTCCTTTTAACAAGTTATTTCTGTTTCCTTAGAATGAGAAAATTTTTTCAATAATGCCTTTTAAAATTGTCTCTCATAGTAACCCTAAATTCTGAAGCTGGTCAGATTCTGAATGCAAGGTAGATTTTCCAAACATAGGCTTTGGCTTATCCACAGAGTAGGGTACCATTGAGAACAGACTCTTACATATTTGCTTGCTAAAGCAAACAATTATGACAACATACAAAAACCATACAATAAACTCATACCCTTCAGACTCTGCCTCCACAAATACTTCATCTCCATCGTCACCTGTTGCTGATTCATTTGTCGTGGATAAAGTGCCTGTGGATGTTGTCACCATCGGAACAGACTGAGAGGCATGTTCTGAGGCATCAGACGTGGTACTCTCAGTAAACACAGTCACTTACAAAGAAAAGAGAATAGACACATTTACTTTTGTGGTTCATTAATTTTGAGCCACAATAGGTTCAATGGGGTTCTGTGTCACCAATAAAATAAAATGTCCTCATTTGTCTGGCACCAACCTGGGGCTGCTACTTGGAGAGGTGTAGTGGGAACACTGCGGCCGCCAGACTCTTCCTCATGAGCCAGAAAGAGGGGTGTTTCATACATTCCCAAACCTAGAGACAATTGTATCAATGGATGACTAAAAGAACATTAAAACGACAAGGAAAACAATTAGCACAAAGTGTACAATTTTCTTGAAGCTCATAATTTAGTTGCTCCATCAAGCAAAAATCAACCTCAATACATATTCAACACTTCTTTTAAACTCTTTAACATTAATTAAAGTACCCCATATAATTAGCAAAACTGTCTCTTTTCTACTCTCATTAGAACATATTAATTGCACACACACACAAATGGTTTGGTTAACTATAGTGGGAAATTACCAATACGGAGTCAGGTAGAACTCACAAGCGTGGTCAGGCACACCTGTAGCCAGCCCCTAAGTAGGCGTGGCTACAGCTTCCCCTACAGTTAACAGTTTAAAACAAGCTAATTTTATAGCATTGAACTATAAACAAGTACTGTGTTGAAATCTATTCCTCACCTAACTGCCAAGGTAACTAATTCTTTCTGCTAGTGAAACTTAAATTTCCCAGAACCATGCCAAATTTCACAAGTAGACTAAATGGTAATTAATTCCACAAACACCATAATTCATATACAGGTTATCATCAACCTCTACTACTTAATTTTGGGGTCATTTAATTTTATATCACATACTTTATTTTTTAAAACAAATGTTAATAAGGACAGTCTAATTAGTCATATATTTAATTAGGTATGCCACAGCCCTCATGGTGTAAACAAAGTTACATTGTACTCCTAAACCTAAAACAGCTAATAATTCTTAGTATATTTATTGGTTCAACATATCTTTGAAGATATACGTGGTGGTTTGAATGAGAATGGCTCCCAAAGGCTCACATGTTTGAATATTTGGTCTCTAGTTAGCTGAACTGTTTTAGAACCATTAGGAGGTATAGCCTTGTTGGAGGAGGCATGGCCTTGTGAGGAGATACTGGGGGGGCTCTCAGGTCTCAAAAGCCTGTGCAAACCCCAGTGTCTCTCTCTTCCTGCTTGTGGATCATGATGTAAAGCTCTCAGCTACTGTCCCAACTGCATGCCTGTCTGCCATCATGCTCCTTGCCATGATGATAAGGGACAAACCCTCTGAAACTATAAGCAAGTCCCCAATTAAATCCTTTTTATAAGTTGCCTTGGTCATGGTGTTTCATTACAGCAATAGAACAGTAATTTAGATAATACATAAATATAAAAACCAGTCTTTAGGCTAAAGGAGCTAGAACTTTGCTGATGAGATTAGAAAACACAATGTACAGCAAGGCCAAATTGGTGGCTTTTTAAATTAGGACAGGGACCATATTATAGCAACTTAAAGGAAGTCATAGCATATTATGACTTCTAGTCAATTCACACATTTAAGAAATCTCAGGCTTATTTGGTTATTTTACCTCCTTGAGAAGCAAGTTGGCCAAGATCAGAGTGACTGGAACTCGTCTGTGGCATGTCTTCAGGTGGCCCAAATCGGAATCTAGGAACACCAGCAACCTGTGGAGAACTAAATGGAGGAAAACTAGTTTAATGGGAAATTTAGTGCTGCCTGTTTAAACCATGAAAGGAAACAAACAAAAACCGCCAATAAGCAGGGAAACAATGAAAATGATGTCAGTAAAGGGTTTCTTGTAAAAAAAAAATCATCATTGAATTTAACAATATGAACAATTTGTGATTTATTTATTGTTTAGCTTCCCTGAACTATGTTGATTTTTTTTAACTCGACTGAAACACAGACACATGCAACAAGAAACAAGCAAACCAACAAACAAGTTTTTTGTTTTTAATTCCAGTTTTCATTGTTTAGTAATATAAAATAAGTTAGTTTCTGGCCTATTGTAGGTTCAAAATCTAGCTCTAAGATTTAGAAAAACCCTAGCATTAGATAACTAGATTAATTACTTTCTCCCTGTATCCTAACAACTATTCCATTACCTGTTCAGAACATAAAACATAGCCTCATTTCTTTCCCTCTCTTTTCTTAGTTACCCATAATTATATTTGCTTATGGATTATAAATTATCTAAGTCAATTTTCATTTTTATTCAAAAGTATACGTTTAGCTAAAGCCTTTTCTTCAGGTTGGTTTTCAAATGTGTCTCCATACAGTTGATCTAAGAATCATTTTTTAAAGATTTATTTACTTATTATGTATACAGTGGTTCCTCCTACATGTATACCTGTATGCCAGGAGAAGGCACCAGATCTTACTATGGATGGTTGTTGAGCCACCATGTGGTTGGTGGGAATTGAACTCAGGACCTCTGGAAGAGCAGCCACTGTTCTTAACTGCTGAACCATCTCTCCAGCCCCATTCTAAGAATCTTGAGCACTCCTGTACTACGCTTCTAATTTCGAGGCTGTTTATTTGACCCCAAATCTCAAGGTTCACAACTATTTAAACTCCAAATTTCTTCATAATAGGCTTATACTGGAGACCTGGTGCTTAAGTTGGTGAAACTGGGGTCTGTGGAGTGGAATGTATTAAGGTAGTGCTCATAGGCAACAACAGCATTTATCCTCATAGTTATAAGGGTTAACTAATGTACAGAAATGCTAAGCAACCATTAGGATTTGTAAGATTCAATGTCCTCCCTCATTATTAGTTGGGATAATTTCTCCATTTGTATTAACAAAGATCACCTACACTGTCACTCTGCTAGACAGTTAGGTAACAGCTTGTTACTTAGATCCTAAGCTTTCACAATATACTATCAAGACCACCGTAATGACAAACACCTCTACCAGCAGCCATACAGCACTTACTGTGTGTCAGGCAGTATGTAAACACAAACTGAAATAATGTTAGTAAGATGAGGTTACTCGGAAGAAGGGACAGCAAGGGATCTGCTCTTGTGAGGAAGTCCCAGAGACAGGTCTCAAGCACAGCACTCTGACTGTAGAGACCACGTTCTTAAGCACTGTCATGCTTTCTTCCTAGAAGAAGATGGACTTCAGTCATCCCACATTAACTTCCTCAACACTACTTTCTCACCAGCCTCCTATTCCATGGGCAGATTACTGGACAGTAGGGTAGGACTCTACAAATAACACATCCGAAAAAAATCAATTTATGAGGTAAACAGAAAGCAGATGATGAGTCACCAACATTCCCACTTCATCAACCTACTGAATAGCTTCAGCAAACCCATCAGTGCGATGTGGCACCACAAGAGTTGGGGTACTCGGAACTGTTCTATCTTCGTCATCAAAGAAGTGTTGTTGCTGAAACAGACAGAATGCAGGCCTTAACAGGCTAACTGTGAACAGGTAGATTAAATGCACACATGACGGCTAGATACTAACCATACCACCTATTCCAGGAGTCAACTGAAGTCCACGCCCTACAGACTGCCTCCGGGTCATCTGAATTCTCTGTGTTAGAGAAGGAATTACATTTGTTTTAAAGAATTAGGCAATAAAACAAAACACCCAAAACAGTTTATTAATCTGGCAATGAAACAACTAATTGTAAAGGATTTGTAATTAACAGGACATTTCTAAATTGTTAATTTTTAACTGTTAGAAATATCAATGATACATTTTAAATTATACTAACAAAGATATTTATGAACCAGAAGGCATGCTAATAATATTTAATTCAAACATGTATATGAATATACACTCAGTCCCTGTCTCTTTGGTTAGGTGTTAGCAAGTGAGGTTTTTCACCATAGCTTATATATAGCAACTGGCTTATTACTTCACAGTGAAGACAATCTTGAATCAACAGACTGAATGCTTTGTGACACCCACAAATGATCCCTTTAGGCTTTGTATGAAGTAATTTCCACTACTATTTTCTTTTTTTGTGTGTGTGATAGGGTTTCTCTGTGTAGCCCTGGCAATCCTGGAATTCTAAGATTAATCACCTGCCTCTGCCTCCTGAGTGCTGGGATTAAAGGTATGAGCCTGATTTCCACTACTTTTAGTTTGATTTTTATGTAAAGGTTCTCAATATATTCTCCATGTCAGGAGTAAAACCCAGGCTAGTTTAATGGAACCTTTGTGTGTCCCCTGCCATATTCTGTAAGAGCTTCTGACACAGCCAAGCCTACTCCATGCTCAAGATACAGGGCTATTAGTTAACTAAGTGGAAATATTTAATTATAAATTTGAAAAAGTTAAATAGAACAATAATTTAAAAAATCTGTGTACCTTACAGGAGGAATTAAATGTTCAAAACAAATGTTACTAAGCCAGCAAACTGTATAACATATTAATTAAAATCTAAGAAAGAAATTTTAAGCCTATAATAGCAACCAGAAATTTATTTGTTATGGCTGTAATAACATACACACACACACGTTTCCAAATGTCAACTCATTTGTGAATGTAAACCGCTACATTTTAAAGAAAGTGGTATTAGTTTTGTTAAAAATAAAATCCTACAGCATGCCAAAACATTAAAAATTCATGTAACATCTGGAGGGAGGGGAAGGGGTCTGTCTAATGGCAAAGTCTCATTTTAAAAGGTGCCTTTGTAATACCTGAACTGGTGGTCCCAACTCCTGAGGTGGAGCGTGAATGGTCAGGCGTGGGGGAAGAGGATGTGGTGGGCGCCTTGGTGATTGGGGTGCTCGTGGGGTCTGTCTCTCAGATGCTGATGTGGGCTGCTGTTCTCGAGCAACCTCCTGAGAGAAAGATGATTCTGCTGCACTTGTACTTCCTTCGCCTATGGAAGAAGATTTCAGTTTGGAAACCAGGTCCACACTAAAGTTACATGGCCTTAAACTTGTTTTTCTTGAAGGATTTGAGACAGGGTCTCAGAGTTCAGGCTGTCTTCACACTTCTTATGTAGTAGGCTGGCCTTTAACTCCTGGTCCCCCTATCTCCCAAGTGCTGGGATTATAGGCATATATCTCTATGCCTCAATCAGGGTCATTAACCAGCAAACAACATGCAAGTAAATGCACTCTCTTCAAAACTCAAATGGACTTAAGCACTTAGTCTAACATATGATAAAGCAAATATTTAATAAATTTTGGCTTATGCTATCTTTTCTCAATGTTTATATGCTCATGTGTGTCTGTGTATGTTCATGTATGTGTCTATGGAAGAAAGAAGAGAGCATTGGATCTTCTGGAGCACGAGTTACAGGTGGATAGGAACCAAACTCAGGTCCATTGGAAGAGCAGTATGTGCCCTTAACCACTGAATCATCTCTCCAGCCCAGTATTAGTCTTAATAAGTGTACAAACTACTTAACTTTCTAGAGACAGCATGTCAATCAATCAAGAAGACTAAGAAAAAGCCTCACCTAGTGCTACATTTATACTTTAGTTCTCCTAAACTTCAAATTTCAATTTTTACTCACTCAGCTGTCTAGATCTGCTGTCTTCCACTACGGAAAGTAGGATACCATAGAATTAATAGTTTATATCTGATCTAGAATCAGAACCTGGTCTTGACAATTGGTATTTATGAGGTATTTAAATTGTTTTACCCTTTGTGATTCAGATTATTAACTTAAACTTAATTTTAAGAATTCGGGACAAGTGAAGATAGTCACAAGAGGAGTAACTTAAGAAAGAGAAATTATTTTTATTTCATGTGCCTGCAAGCATGTCTGTGCACCACATGCATGCCTGGTGTCCATGGAGACTAGAAGAGGGTGTCAGATTCCCCTGGAAGTGGAGTTACTGTGAGCCCCCTGTTGAGTGCTGGGATCTGAACCTCATGTCTTTTCAAGGGCAATCAGTGCTCTTAATTACTGAGCCATCTCTTCAGTCCCGTAACTAACTGGAAAATGGGCCAAATTCAACTATAATCTTAACTCTACTCAGACTACTAGACTTAACTTTGCTTGACTACAAAAATAACTCTTCCCCCAAAAGAAACCTTATAGAACATGTATTGTATGTGGAATATTTGGGAAAAATAGCTAAGAATATCTCTTCCTAAAAAATTAATTTTTTCAATGTTAATATCTAAAGACATACATCTACATATACATTTTAAAATATTTGTTTGGACTGAACTCTTCTGTCTGTGAGCTACTACCCATCCTTACTTTAATTATATCAGGCAGTAAAGGCTCTGTGCTACATTAGAGATTTCAAGATGTTTGACTCTTATGGTAGTTCAATGAGGTAGACAAACAGTATAATAATGATATCATGAGGGTAGAAAATTATAAGTTTCTATTATTAAGGCCCTATTCTATTACTAATTTACTTGAGTTGTATTACATCTAAAGTACAATTCTACCTTGGAAACTATTACCAGGAATATTCTATTAAAAAACTAATCATCTTACCATTGTTTTGAGAATCAGCAGCTCTCTGATTACTTTCAGCTCCGCCCATACTTTCTTCTGTTTCTGTACCTGGATCAGTCCCATCACCACCCTAAGAACAAAATGTAATGACTGAAGCAAATCAACTGAAAGCTTAAGGAGAAAGCCACACCAATTGATTATAAGCAAACAAACCAGAGGAAAACCAAACCAAGCAAGCCAAACAAACAAAACTCCAACGGTATAAAGACTTTTATTATCCTGGTAACACAAGCTTTTCTCTATCACAGGAAAACAGCAAGCTTTCTAAGCACAGCTTTTAAGGAAACAGTCACAATTCTAACCAGTTACCTCAGCATCATCAGCTTCATATCCATCATTACCATCTGCACTACCAGTTCCTTCATTACTATCTTCACCCTCATCTCCCATCCCCGTGTCATCTTCATCATCATCATCATCATCTTCATCTTCTTCATAATCCTGGAAGAAAAAGTCCAAGTGTGAATAAAGTGTAGGTCCACTCATTTTGCACATCCTAACACCTCCTTTAAATGACTTATTATTGATTAGGATATAGACATGTTTCAAGAGTTGTATGGGTTAGTTTCACAGCAGGGAGAAAAAAAAACTGTAACATTTTATGGAATTAATTAAAGTGATGGACTCTGAACTCTGTTTCTATGAGATTGTGCAAATGTAATAGTCTACCAAGTGTCAAGAGGTTCATATTATTTATATCCAAACATGAGTAGAATTAAAGAATAAAATCAAACCACACTAGTTTTAAAAATATGCTTTATCAACAAAAGTATCTAAAGTAAGAAACCACCAATACAGAATTAAATCCTAAACTAAAAAAATAACCAAATTTTACCTAAAACTCACTTGATATGGGTGATGACCTAATTACTTTGGAAATGGGTACACGATGCCAAAAGGGAAAATAAACAAACAAACCAACTACTAACTCCTACTACTTTTTATCTTCAGAAACAACAGCATGTATCATTAGAACCATATAACCATTAATATTTTACTAAGACTGAAGATGAAACTTGAAACAAATTCTAAATGGCATGGCAACTGCTTATGAAACAAACAAGCTGGGCAGACCATATGTTTCAATAATCCCAGCACTCAGGAGACCAAAGCAGAAGAATTTGGACTTCTAAAAGAAGTCCTGGGCTATGCACCAAAATCCTACCTCTAGTAAGTAGCAAAGTAATTCCTCCAAAGCAAGTTAAACAAAAAGTTTAAAAAACAGATTATCTATCATTGGTTCTTTGACTATTTTTAATACATGTCAAGTCTTGAACTAATCAGTACAAAAGAAAAACTTAACATGACTGAAATTGACTGGGAATGACAACTCACTAGTTGATATATTAGAAGCACCAAGGGCTTAAAGCACTGTAATTGACACCTGCACTGGGGCAGAGGGGAGAAGACAGAGCTCAAGGTCAAAACGCACAATGCACTGAAAATGAGAGAAGGAAAACTCATGAACACTGGAGTTTTTCAATACTAAACTCACTTCATGTTCTCCATCATTTTCTTCATCGTCATCTTCATCATCACTGTCAATTACAATTACATCATCTCCTTTGCCTTGACCATCCTGGGAAGAAGTGGTTTGCTGATCTGACTGAAGTGGTCCAAGATCGATTTGTAGAGATTGTGAAGTCTCTTCACTGTCTTCCATAGGTGTATAATCTCCCTGGGTAACTCCCTTTAAAAGTTAGAAAGGGGTTTTTACACAAATTAGAAATAATCTGGACACATACTGAATAAAGTAAAATATTTCTATTGTTTTGAAAACAAAACAAAACAAAAAACCCAAACAACCAACTTTACTCCCAATCACACTGATTATTCCTTGAAACACTGCAATACACATGTAAGTTGACTATCCCCAACTTGAAATCCCAAACCCTGAAGCTTTTTGAGCACTGGCATAACACTTGAAAGAAGTGGGTGGTAGAGGGGGAGGGACTTATGTATGGAGTAGACATTTATTACAATAAACAAGCAAATAAATAAATAAAGAAAGAAAGAATATCTCATGGGGTCACACATATTGGACAAGAAATTACAAGCACTGATGACTGCTGAGAGAGGGAGAATTAGCCTATCCCAGGATGAGCCCACAACTGGTTGTCCAATACACACAAAAACCCTGAAGCAATATAAACACAAAAAAACCCCAAAATGGGTCTCACATTGTATTTATATATTTGTACATGTATGCATGCATGCATACATACGTGTAATAATGATAACCTGGGAAGAGGCTGTCAATTTGAGACTGGAGGGGGGCGCATGGAAGGAGTTGGAGGGAGGAGACTTGGGAAGGACTAAAGAAAGGAGAGGGATGATGAGAGTGATGCAATTATTTTAATTAAAATGTATAAAATTAAAAATGGAAGGCAATTAAAGGCAGTCACATCTTTCGGTCTAAATGTTGTCAAGGCTAGCATAGAGCAAAGGGCTGCACTCAGACCATCCTCTCAAAATGAGCAGGACAAGAACTGGGGAGCGAGGAGGCCTCTGCTCAGTAAGCAAGCCAAGGCACGCTAAGTATTTAGCACATCATTCCTTGTAAGAACTACAGCCTCACTCTACACTTGAAGAAACACAAATGGCATTAAGGAGTGACAGGACAACAATCTAAAATGATGCTCTCAGGTGGTCTCTACACAAATACCCCAAAGCCTGTATAAAATGCTGTTGGCAGTTAAGTATTTTGGATAAGGGATACTCAGTTGACTTTAGTATCAGCATGTGCTAGATACTAAAATAATTCTTTGCTCAATTATTTTCCACATTCTGTTCCTTATCAAAATAAACTTGCATTTAATAAAAATTTCTGACATTTAATTAAAAATGTACTTTTTGGCTTCAGCACTCTGTAAAAATCTATTTTTCATATAAACCAAAAGCACCTATGAACTAAAGAAATTCATGAAAAATTATATATACCACATTGGGGAAAAACTGAGTGAATTATAGTGTAATTAAAAGGGTTTCTATAAAGTAGAAACCTATATTTTATTTCATATTTCTAGTTCCTTTAGATATGATAGTCCAAAATAGAAGGAGATGCCATCTACAGTATTATATAGTACACATAACATAGGCATGGTTTTACATTTGTAAATCAGAGAAAAATTAACTTAAAACATTAATGCATCTCATAAACTAAACTGGCAATTAATCTACATGACCCTGAAAGTTTATTGAGAGAGAAAGTACTTTTTCAAGTTTAAGCAGACAGATGGGAACTACAGCATGAGTTCAATTCCCAAGTCCAAAGCTGTATGAACCTTGTCCTACAACTTACCTTGGCATTAGTTTTTACCTATAAAGTAGGGCTGTCCTAACAATTATGTTAATAAATGCAAATTTCTTAACACTACAGTAATAAGTGAAGGATTACTGTGTTAATATTAATGGCATATAATCTCCTGAGTGCAAGAAAGAGTTTAGACACCCTACAATCCTTAAAATGTAATAATTTTCTCATAAGTAAAGCAATTAAAGCTAAAAGTACACTTAGGCACACAGTTTCTAACAGGTAGATTTAGGCAGGAACCTAGTGATAGAGCAATATTTACTGAAAATAACACTTTGCTTGGAAAAATCTTTATTGCATATGAACAGAAACATTCTTACATGTTAGTTTGTGTACAGCATACTTACAGGAGAAAAACAACATAGAAATTGCATTGGTTCTAGCATATTTCATTAAAAATAGAAGACCAGTTTTGCTGGACATGGTGGCACACTTTTAATCCTAGCACTTGGGAGCCAAGAGGCAGGAAGACCTCTGAGTTTGAGGCCAGCATGGTCTACAGAGCTAGTTCCATGACAGCCAGAGAGCTACAGAGAACCCGGTCTTTCACAACTAAAAAAATACGAACAAACAAAAACTAAAGACCAGTTTTTAAAGTGCAAGTTGCCAGATATGGCAGTGCATGCCTGCAATTCCAGCTCTGAGGCAGAACTGTCTGCCGTAGTAAAAGCCTGCCTCAAAAAACAAAATAAACTTAAAAAATCCCAATAGTGTTTCAAAAGGTTAAAGTCAACTCTATTAAATTCAATTTATTTAGTAATTTTATTTTTTACTCACTTCTCCAATGGAATCTTGAGAATCCTGATTATAAACTTGAGTTTCTACCTCTCCATCAGTACTTTCTTCTGCCATCACTTCTTCCTAGATCATAACAGGTGATTTCTTATTGCATCAGTGAACTAGATGAATTGTCACCCCATTCTGCCAGTTTTTCTATAAAAAGTTAAAGCTACAATCCTATGAAGCTATGCCAGAAATGTTATTTATATGAAAATATACTCAAATAACATACCTCTTCAAGATATATGAATTAATACATACAAGTAACATTTATCACTGTTAATGTTTGGTATACAACCCAATTCATCACAGTCTAGTATTTGAAAAGAAACAATTTTGGCTAAACGTAATCTTAGAAGCACATGCCAAGTACAGGTGCAGAATGTCAATGACTAAACTTCCTCATAAAAATATAATTCAGCTTGTGTTTCTGCTTTTTATTAAAATGGGAAGAAATTCATGAAAATATGTATATTATAAAGACTATAAAACAACTGATAATGGCCAAACACCTTAGTAATCGGTGAAATATTCAAGAATTTTTCAGGTACTACATTATGACCCCCAAAAGTTAATCTGCCATCGGTTAGGACTAACAGCTAACTCCCAGTTCTGCTGATGCAATGATGACACACAGAAGGCACGTTACAGACCTCAGTTGCCACGGGTGTGACTGTCTTCAGCTTCTTTGGGAGAGGCATTTCCACAGTGTCATCAGGAACCTGGTCTGCTGCTTCTGCGGTGCTGTCCTCCTCCTCCTCCCGAGTGCGCTTTGGCAAAGAGGAACTTGGGGTGGCTGAAACTTTCAGATTATATAATTTAAAGCTCAATTCAGAGCATTTAGACAAAGATAATAATAGAAATAGTCTTAAAATTAGCAAACTTGCCTAACACATTTGATTTATTATGACTGTACTGATAAATAATATAATTTACAAAGTTTACACAGTACTTTCAATCAAACCCAGAACTCTTTAAAAGAAAGATTATACTATGTGTAAAAAGAACATCTTTAGTTTTCAGGATTCATGTTAAGTTACATATAATATGTTGGCTATTTTTCACCTCTAAATTCAGCCCAAAATATCTGGGGGAGAAGAAAAACTTTTATTTCATGACAAAAATTGACCGAAATCTATCAACAGTAAATATGAAAGTATTTCTTAGAGATAACAATATTGTGACTATTTTCTAATAATTTAAATTATTACAATAGATTTAGCAATTTAGTTAAATAAAATGCATATTTGAAATTGTTCTTGTATCTATCAGCCCAATATGATTAAAACCAAATAAAATATTTGCTTTCTTCACAATAACACTGGATAGAAAGCAAATAGTTATAGGAAACAGTCAAGATATATGTTGTCTCTAAGAAACTTAAAGTATATAGGTCTACTCCAGCTTCATTTTAAAAATTAATCTTACCAGTCTGGAAGATGGCTTAGCAGTTAAGAGCCCCAACACCCACATGGGAGCTCACAACTGTCTTGTCACTCCAGTCCCAGGGGATATGATGCCCTCCTTTGACCTCTGTGCACACTAGGCACATACAGTACACAGACATACACAGACAAAACAGAGTTGAAACTAAATCTTACCAGTGCCAAATACTGCTGTGGAAGTAGATGGCCGCTCAACTGGTGAACTTTGTACCACCTCAACTATGTTTGGGGACAACTCTTGGTTTGCTGGCTCAATCTGAGGGTGACTCTGTTGAGTGGGTTGCACAAAAGCTGTAGCCTGTGTTTGCTGCTGTACAGTTAGGATGGGCTGAGAAATGGAGGGCTGAACATTAGGACTAGTAGAACGAACAGATCCACTTGCACTTCCAAATACTGTAACATGTTCCACTGGCCCTTCTGACTGCAGAGCTGAAAAAAAAAATTGCAATATTTAGTAAACAAGACAGTTGAGTCACTGTCTTACCCTATTCTTTGGTATACATTGTATTCTCTAGTTTTTATATGTCTTACCATTTACTACACAAAAGTATTGTGGGAAAAAGTTATGTATTCTGTATTGTACTGCCTATGTGACTAATGAAGCAGTATGTAATAATTGCTGGTCAAATTAAACGTATATTTGAAACTGTTGGTCTAATAATATTATAACCAGATGAAATTAATACTAAGAAGCTGAAAATGGTCAGGAATTTTTCTTCAGTTCATTTTGTTTTAAAGTGGCATCATAATACCACCATGAAGACTGGGAACAGGTAAAGCCCTAAATGGTAGAGTGCGTGCACAAAATGGGTAAGGCCCTGGGTTTGATCCTAAACACCACACAAAACAGACAAAACAAGGTTCCTCTTCTCTAAAAATCCCAAGTTTAATTGGCAATCTAACTGATAATCTTTTACTGAATGGAGCGGAAAGGATATACTCTTTATTTTCAGAGTGTTTATATCATATACTGTTTAGGGACATGGTCTCATTACAGAACTTTGGTTGGCCTTGAACTCAAGATGTCTGCCTACCTCTGCTTCTGATTGATGAGATTTGAAAATACTTGGAAAACTTTACTCGATTCTAATGTCAAGGCAGTTTAAGATCTTACAAACCTTTTACTGAACACCTATTTTGAGACTAAAGGAAGAGACTGAACATTAAAAAGAAATGTGACTACTTTGAGACTCTTAATTTTGTATATTGAAGATATGTGTAAAATCAAGTGCAATAATTTAATTACTATATTGCAATGGGAACAGAGTGGAGAATCATCGAGAAGAGCAGGCAGTTTTATATTATGGTTTTTCAAAGTGGGTTTCACAGCATGTTTCTTAGCTATCAGATGTGAACATCTGGTTCCTAAAAGCAAAGCACATATTTATAGGAATATATTTTCCTTCTTCATCAGCTGAAAAACAAAGAAGAGGAGGAAATTTACTGGATTTACACTAAATATCTTGGGCAGCCGTGATGGCACATGCCTGTAATCCCAGCTACTTGAGGTGATGAGGAAGAAGGATCATGAGTTGGAGACCAGCCTGGACTCAAAGATAAACAAATACATAGGTCTGAGAATATAGGTTAGTCAAAGAACACTTATCTGAGTTTGATTACTATAATTGGAAAAAAAAAAATTAAGCACAAGTGCCCTAGGAAGTATATACTTCAAATATTAACTACTTTTATTATGACGTCTGACTTAAAATTTACATGCTCTATTTATTATCCTTACAGCTGCTCTCATCCTTTCAAAATAAATCTATGCAAACAGCTAGTCCAACCAGATGCCTTATTTCACTCACCTTCCTGTGACTCCACCTGTGTGGTGGGCATCACGGTTGCTGTCGGGGTAGTGGTTGGGTTTGTGACAGTTGCAGGTGTAACCATTGGGCGGATACTTGCCCTGGGTGTTGACTTATTTCCAGCCATAGCTGCTGCTGTCACTTTACTTGGAGTAGAAACAACAGGAGTTGGCTTGATATTGGCTGTTGGTGGGTCTGATGTGCTGGCACTTAATGGAGGAAAAATCAAAGAGTAACATAGTCACAAAACTTAGGCTGAAGATCCCTTGTAAAATATACATATATTCTATGAAAATCGAGGCATGTACTTTTTAAAATGAATGCTCAGCACGTATGACCTTAACACGGTTCAAATCTTACTATTTTTCTGAACACTGTTTGAATAGACTTGGTAGGTTTAAAGTAAGTAGTCTAAAGACTGGATATAACTTTCTATTTTTCATCCGTAAAACTTGAAAACTTTGAGTAAAAAGGTTTTGAATTTAAGCATTAAAAGCTATAGGGAATATCCTACAGTGGTAGAACATTGAAATATAGGAAAAAAACTAACCAACCAAACAAACAAACCCAAATGCTCAAATCTTGCCTGAGTAAATGTCTTATGCACCATGTGTGTGCCTGCTGTCCATAGAGGCCAGAGGTGTTGGATCCCCTGGAACTAGAGTTACAGATGGTTATGAGAAGATGTGCAGGTGCTGGGAATAAAACCTGGGACCTCTAGAAGAGCAGCAAGTGCTCTTAACTGCTGAACCATCTCTCTAGCCTTAGCCTAGACTTTCATACTCGTCACAAAACAACACAGGGAATGAGTAGGAGCTTGTCTTAGAAGCCAATCACAAACTAAGACACAAAGTGTTTCTAGTCACCAAAGCTTTACAGTTAGGAATGAAAGCATACTGAAAACATGAGTTGACAAGACTTTAAGACTCACATTCCTCTTTCACCAGAAGCTGGAGTGGTTTTCAGTGTGATCTGTCTCTGCTGTTCCGGAGCCTATAAAGAGGAAAAGCATTGACCATGGTGCTTCCTACACCCTCAAGACCACTGAACAAAGACATCAGATTACTACCAACTGTCCCTGTGGATTTGTGATTTTAGTCCAAATTCCCTCTAACAAAGGCTCCTAAACAACCAGCACTTCCAAATACAGTTTCACAAAGTGGCCTGTCAAGTAAGCGGAACTGGCTGGTCACCTTATTAGTGGGCTCCTGAGGCTCATCTCTCTGCTCAAGGTGTCTCTCCTGATGCTCTCTGAGCTCTCTCTCTAAGCGACTAATCCGACCTTCATACTGGGACTTAAGAGCAGTCATTCGGACATCCAGTTCATCTTTCTGTTGATCTAAAGCTCCATTCCTTTGTTTAAGCTCTTCATTTTCTTTAGTTAACTGGTCTTTTACACCTAAAATAAGCACATAATTATAATTAACCATCAGAAACATGTTCTTGGCACGCACAGTTAGTATTAGTTTTGATACTACCCATCTCAATGAACAAATTTCTAAACATATCCGTGTTTATTATAATATATACTTCAGCGAAAAAATGTAAATTATCCTAAAACATCAAAAAACTTAAATTAATATACATTAACTTTAGCTTGCTTATATATGTATATTGTTTATTATTAGGAATTATAAAATATTCATTTCACAGTCTACATAGTATATATTAAAAAAACAGATCAGCGAAGGCAAGTGTGGTGGAGCACACTTTTAATCCAGCACTAGGGAGGGAGAGGCAGGTGTATCCCTGTGAGTTCAAGGCCAACCTGGTGTACAGAGCAAGTTCCACGACAGGCAAGGCTGTTAAACAGAAACTCTGTCTCAAAAACCAAAAAGATCACTAAATCTTTTATGAAGCTGCTGTGAAATAATAACAGTGAGAGCAGAATCAAAGTGATCTCACAATTCATTTATCCTAAGGCCTTGAACCTTTTCAGTACTGGGTTTCTTATGAATGTGACATAGCATTCTCCCTGAAAGTCCGTGGGAGTACTACACCAAAAGTATGGAAAAGTCCTTGGGCTGATAAGAACCCATGCTTTGTTGTTTGCAAACAGGTAGGCAGTGTTCTGGATTTATAGAATGCCACAGGTAGAAGTATTTCATACTAACAAAAAGAGGAGCAGCTGGGTGGTGGAGGCACATGCCTTTAATCTCAGCACTCTGAGGGGCAGAGGCAGGCAGAATTCTGTGAGTTCAAGGCCAGCTTGGTTTACAGTTAGTTCTAGGACAGCCAAGGCTATACAGAGAAACCCCGTCTCTGAAAGAAATTAAATAAATAAAATTTAAAAAGGGGAGCAGCACGTCAAGCAAATTAGAGCATGCTTCACAAACACAGCAAACATATCATTTGAAAATTAAAATGTCTGGAGAACACTGGCTACTCTTCTAGAGGAGCCAAGTTTGGTTCCCAATACCTACCTGGTGGCTTACAACCATATGTAACTGCAGTTCCAGTATATCTAACACCCTCCTCTGGCCTCTGTGGGCACCAGGCACACAGTTTTATATATACACGTACACACACACACACACACACACACACACACACACACACACACACACACACACACATTATACATATAAGAAATAAATCTTATAAAAAAATTAAAGTTAAGGAAAACTAACAAATTCCAACATGCCAATCTACAATATTGGTTTCTCTTTCACATTTAATTTTAAGTCTGTACTGCATAATCGGGTTTTAGTGTGCAATTCAAATTGTAGCATATACATGAAATTACCAGCTAGGTGTGCAATTTTTGATTTTGCTGCTACAATTGCCTTCCTTGTCTTCTCATCCTTTTCAGTTATTTGCTGCCTGAGCTGTTCCTCCTGTGTGGTTCTATCCTGAAGGTCCTGACGAAGGCGTGACAGTTCAGACTGAAGCTGGGCCGTCTGCTCCTGGAGATTTCTTGCTTCTGTCTCTTTTTCAGATAATGTCTTTTCAAGGAAAAAGTAACACCATGTAACTCAGTCAAATCAGTACAAAGCATGTATGTTATAAGGTATTGGAATACTTCTAAAGGTCCTACATGGTATGGAGTGGCAGTGTTTAAGTACATTAGTAAGGCTTACAGAGAGAATTAGGGACATTGGCCTTCCACTGCCTCCACAATCATACCTTCTGCAGGTTCTCCACTTGACTCTCGAGTGACTTTGTCTTTGTTTCAGATTGGCTGAGGGTATCTTTGAGCTCCTGCATTTCCTGGACAGAGATGTGCTGCTCCTGATGGTCTCCAGAAGACTGAATGGAACTCTCCATGGCCTAAGATTAGTAATAGCACATTGTTACTTAGTGATTCTGCTGCTATAAGTTTAAAGAGATCATCTCAATTGCACAAAATTACTTATAAGAGCACTCAAAAGTGCTACAGAACACTTTTAATGATCAAAATGAGAAAATGAGTTATGGCTCTCCATACAGATAATGTTAAAGATGATGCACTGTAAATGCACCTCTGGCTCTGAACACGGCCTCCGAGGATGAGTGAAATGGAAGAGAGTGACACAAGAGCATGAGCACCTTCTTTCAAAACTTGTCTTCCACAACAAGAAAAACACACCAAAGTGCTAATAAAAAAGTATCTAAAAATGCTGATAGTTATTATATACTACTTGTTTAAAATGATTCAAAACGACTAGCTGTAAAACTATCCCTTGTCAATACTCATAACTTGAATTCACAATAAGCTACCCTGATGGTTAATTTTGGACTGTCAAACTTACTATAACAAACACCTAAGACTTTGATGTGCCCACCTTTGGGTGAATTTGTAAGGACCTTTTCAGAAAGGATTAACTGAGAGGGGAAAGACACACCTTGTTCTATGGCTGGCACCCCAGACTAAATCAAAGAGGAAAGGAGGAAAGCCATGTGAGCCGGACTCCCCCTTTTCTATTTCATGCAGTAGGAAGCATAGTCCTGCCAGGGAACCCTGAGTCATGCATCCCAGCAGTAGTGGACTGTATGTCCTAAATATGATACTACTGGGTCACAAGAATGAACAAGGTAACTAATACAGTCCTGAAATCAGCTTTGCAAAGAACTAATATTAGAAATACGAAAAATAAGGCAGGACATGCTGGTGCTTGCTTTTAATCCCAGAACTTGGGAGGCAAGGCAGGCAGATCTCTGTCAGTTGGAAGCCAGCCTGGTCTACAGAGTAACATGATAGTCTGTTTCAAAAAACCAAACAAAACAACAACAAAAACATCACTCAGCATTTATATTTTTTTTGTTCTCACTTTATAATGTATTTTGATTGCCATATTTCATAACTCATCTTTGACCAGTTATGGTAGTGCATACCTGTAATCCAAAACTCAAGGAGGCTCAGTTCTAAGTTAGCTTGAGATACATAGTGAGAAGGTATACAATAACTTTAAACCAAATAAATGTATCACTGTAAGTGTCTCTGAGTTCAGACCCTAAAAACTAGTAACTATCAAAATTAAGGGGGAAAAGCCGGGTGTTGGTGGCACATGCCTTTAATCCCAGCACTTGGGAGGCAGAGGCAGGCAGATAAATCTCTGTGAGTTCGAGGCCAGCCTGGTCTACAGAGAGAGTGCCAGGATAGGCTCCAAAGCTACACAGAGAAACCCTGTCTCGAAAAACCAAAAAAAAAAAAAAAAAAAAAAAGGGGAAAAAAAATTTCCTCAAAATACCTTATCCTGCTGGGCTTTAAGTTCTTCATACTGAGTCTTGTACCTGCGTCCAATTTTCTTGACTTGAGTGATCGTTTTGACTTTTTCTTGTATGTCAATTATTTTGGCATCTAAATCTTTCTGAATGTTTTCCTTTTCATTTCGTACTTTGCTTAAATCTTCCTTTAGACTCTGGATTAAATTTTGGTTGTTAGTCAAGGATGCATTTGATCTTTGAAAAAAAAAATGAGAGAAGAGGATTTGTACAGGAACTACATAAAATGTTTTGCAAATTTTAAAACATTACAATTAAAAGTATATATTGTACTACTTTAATTAGAGCCTTCTAATTAAAAGCTACCTCTACTTCATAGATAATTACTTTATGAATTTAGCCCTTTATTAGACCTATTACACAGGTCTAACACCCGTTTTGAAGCTAAAACACATTGAACCACTAAGTAGTCATTAACACGATTTTCAAAGTCATCAAGTGAAGCCATTCAATTTCACTAGACCTGCTTAACTGAGGACTCTACAGGTCAGATGTTATCCAAGTCTCCCTAAGTAGGAGAGGAACTTTATTGGTTGGGTCTTAAAGCCTATACAATTTTTGCCATGTTCTTCTTGAAGCACATTTGGCGATGCTCTCTGCAGTTTGCCCTCCTGCATATGAGGTTACCAACTGGACTTTCACCAACTCTGTGCAAGTACACAGTCAAGCTTTTTGAATTTTTTTAAAACAGAAATAGTATCACTCACACTGAACATGAATACTGATTAGAATAAAGTAAATATATGACAGAAACTTGTAAGCTGTGAAGTGTTCTATAAGATACAGGGCAAACACAAATTAAAGCCAAACAAAGCCCCCAACCCCATTATATAGATTTATAAAGAGACTAGTAACACAAAGACAAAATGATGAATTATAAATTACTGATTATATTTTTGAGAAAATAAATTAGCCTTAGAGTTACAGCACATAGCTTTTAAACAATCAAGAGAAAAACTTTATATATGAGCACAAAGAATTAAATGGGTGTTAGCTTCACTCAACAGAGAAAGAGGCAAAGAGCCACATGGAAAGGCTCTACCAGTTCCTACTAACCAGTAAGTGCTTCAGGATCATATAAAGAGTTGAAATAAATTTGAATTTTTATTAGAGCCAGTTGTAGTGGTACACACTTGTAATTCCAGCACTTGGGAGGGTAACCCTGGGTTATACACAGAATGCATTAGGATAGTCTGGGCTACCTAGTGAGCTCCTGTCTCATGGGAAAAAGAAAAAACCTCCATTACATATATTTCACAACTTTTATTCCTAATACCTTGCAATTTCAGCCTTAAGTCGTCCAACTTCTTCATTTAGCTGCTGAATTCTCTTTGTGTGAATTTCTTTCTCAGAAAGAAGCTTTCGGTATTCTTCTGTATCTGGATCTTTCTGCTGATTTACCAGATGCTAGAATAACAGACATGCATACTTTGCTTCATCAAGTTTTACAAACAAAAAGTGACAAGAGTAAAATGGCAAAATATCCAATTACTTCCATTAACTACATTGCATGCCAAGTAACCAAGTACCAAAACAGTAAGTTCAAAGCTTTAGTTAGGACAGCAAAATCTAGCCAAGATAGAAGGACAAGAAAACTTCCAATATTACTAACTGTTCATCATTTTTTCAGAGCTGTGAATGAACATCAATGAATCTTAAAAGTTTATTTTTTCTTTTAAGATGTGCGCGTGTGTGCATGCGCGCATGTATGTACATACCATGATAGACATGTGGAAGTCAGAAGCTAACTTATGAAATTCAGGTCTCATCATCTGCCACATAGGTTCTGAGGGTCAAATTCAGGTCTTTAGGTAATTAATTAGCCATCTCAGTGGCCTACTTATAAAGCTTTCAATATTATATACATAATTTCAGTGAGGTTATATTTATATAGATAAATATATGTTTTATAGTCTAAACATGTGGGGCCAATCTAAATGCAACTTATTCTACTAACTGTGAACGTCAGGCAAACATAACAAAAATACCAATAGGGCTGGTTAGCTCAACTTCCTTACATGACTTTTCTCATTGTTTGGTAAGAGCAAAATGAGGAATAAAAATGCTCTGAAATTCCAAAATATTATTTCCATTATTACTATTCTACATCATTTACTGGTGTCAGAGAAACAACATTTACTATTTAATTTTTGTCACCACAATGATGCAAATGAGGAAAACTATAGTTCAGAGTGGTTAAGAAACTCACATGTAAATCACAAGCCACATAACTAGTATTTGTAAGGCCCACTTCTTATCAAATGTACTGTGATGTATGGGCTTATCCTGAAAGGCCCAGTGAACAAGACTTCTACATGTGCCTCAACAAAACATGCATATATTTTCACACATAAAGTATTTTAGAAATAAAGCTAAAGGTTAGCCACTTAGAATGACAAGAACTTTAAATAATATATAAAGTTTAAGTGAATTTTTCTGTAACATGCCATACTTGCCTGTTAGGGATCTACTGATAAATGCAATTTTCATCAGTTTCCTAACTATTTTTATACTTCTAAATTTTACTGTATTATTTAAAATCATTTCTTTTTTTAAAATTTCATGCAGTGGTGTTTTGCCATGGGTGTCAGATCCCTTGGCACTGGAGTTAAGACAGTTGTGAGCTGTCATGTGGGTGCTAGGAATTGAACCCGGGTCCTCCTGAATGGCAGTGAGTGCTCTTAATCACTGAGCCATCTCTTCAGCCCCCCTAAAAATCATTTCTATGACAGTAAATGACTAACTGTATTTACCTGGTTCCGTGCTTTCCAACGCTTGACATCCTCTTCTAGGAGCTTCTTCTCCGCCTGCAGCATACCACTTTTCTCACTTAGCTCAGCATTGGCTTCTTGTAAAGGTAAAATATCTAACTCCAGTTTCCTCACCTGAAAATAGTTTCAAGTATTTTTTTTTTTATAACCAGTGTTAAATTCATCTATATCACAAATAAATAAGAGCTTCTGCTCTTGCCTGGTAAGACACAAACCTTCGCTTGCATTTGCTGCAGGTTCTGTTCCAGCCTTTCTTTTTCTTCTCTTAGCATCTTATTGGTCTCCATGACTACATTCATTGTTTCGGTTTTTTTCATCAGTTCTTCATGTTGAGCCATTGTTTTTGCAGTTACCTGAAACAGACACACAGGTCAACAATCACATTCAAAGAGCTACCTTTTCCCTACCAGTTCCAATCTTCCGAATAACAAAGTATAGAGGATTTCAATTTCAACCTTAATGAAAACTTTGAAAGCTTGCAGGTTTATGAGACTTCTTAATTTCAAATGAATTTAAATAAATTAAGAGATTTAAGGGACAAACTAAAAAGACAGTGCAAATGCTGCCAACAGAGAAGCACCACCACCTTAGGAAAAATGCTGTGTTTTATCTTCTGTATTTTTTCTTGTACTTTGGTATGAGTAATGTTATTTAGATTCTTGGATTTTTCATTTTTCTTCTCTGGCTTAGAAGTTTCTTATCATTTGGTTTTCTTCCACTGGCTGTTAATTTGCATAGGATGTTACTTTATTTTGTGTGGATAGACATGTTCATGTGTTTGTGTAGGTGCATTTGGAAGTGAGAGGTTGACTTATGTCTCCCTCTATTATTCTCTACCTTATGGTTTGAAACAAGGTGTCTCACTGAACCTGCATCTCACTGGTCTGGCTAGGCTAGCTGGCCGACAAGCTTCAGGAATCCACTTGTCTCAGCCTCCACCTTAGCACTTGGGTATTGATCACGCTTTGATTATTATTCTTGACAAAATGTGCGCTAACTTCTTGGCTCTTCTTACTATATCTCAGAGTTGGTTTTCCCCTGTCAACCTGTTCACAAGCTGAGCTTTTAGTGAGTGCTCAATAGCCTAAAAATTAGCAAAGAAAACAGAGAAGGCTGAGATTAAAACATAATCTAACTAGATGATCCATCTCCTCTTTCTTCCCAGGGTTAAACTCCATGAAATGTAGGACCTAATATTTCCATGGTGAGACAGCAATTTGCTAGAAACAGTCTCTTAAGTCTAATTACCCACTTTCCCCCAGTCAATGGTTTCTCCCTAACAGCTATGTCAACTACTTATTTGTGTTTTGTTTCTTATTTCCCCAAGAGAGTCTGGACCAGTTAGTTTCCTTCCTTCTAGATATGGGGATGTGTTAGATCTCCTCAAAAGGAGCAAACTCAGCAATAGGTACTGAGAGGTACTGTGAGTTAAAATAGAGAGCTCCCTATTACCACAATCGCACATAGCACTTTCCTTTCCTTTCTCCAGCTCTTACCTTTCAGATTCTTCCTTTTGCTTCTTTGCTGAAAAAAAATTACTCTACAGTAGTTTTGATCTATTCTACAAGGACTCTCAAATTTTATTATAGAATGACTCTTGAGGAGTTGATACACAAAAGCTACAATAGGTTAAAAAGCTGAAATTTTACATACCATACACTATACTCTAAATTCGTCCCTAGCACAATCTCAATCCTTATAGCTATCATCTACATGTTACAGATAAGGAAACAAAGTTCAGGGAAGCTGAGCAATGTACAGCACACAGAGCTAATCCTATGGAAGCAGAATTCTAAATCAGAAGGCTAGAACAGACCCTGTAACCACCTAGGCATACTGAATGGACGCTTAATGAATCTGTAAGGCTGAGTGCTGACATCAAATTAAATTTCTGTAACATGGTGGAAATAAAAATGAGCTCTTCTTCAAGCTTAGTATATGTACATACCTGCACCTTCTCTCTTTCTGCATTCAAGCTATCCTGAAGTTCTTGCAACTCCCGTTCTAAAAGTTCAACTCTTTGTCGATATCGAAGACTTTCAACCTGAGCCACCTCAAACCTAGTTTCAGCAATTTCTTTTTCTCGTCTTATAAATCTACAAAAATACAAACGTTAAATTTTTAGAAAGCTAAATATTTAGTATTTTAAAACTTGGGCAATTCTTAAGATGGCAAAAAGCATTCACTTTAATAGTTATTTTCACATTGCAAAATATAGATTAGTTTTTACTTATGGGATTAAGCAGTATCATTAGAAACAGATTATCCAGGGCCTGCAAAACAGCTTAAGAGGTAAGGCACTTTCGAGACCCTCTGGACCTGATCTAGATCTCTGGAACCCCCATAAAGATGGGAGAAGAAAACCAGCTCCATAGAGTCACTTTCTACTGCAACATGTATGCTGTGGCATGGGCATATGAAATACAGGACCTAATATTTCCATGGTGAGACAGCAATTTGCTAGAAACATAGTCTCTTAAGTCTAATTACCCACTTTCCCCCAGTCAATGGTTTCTCCCTAATAGCTATGTCAACTACTTATTCGTGTTTTGTTTCTTATTTCCCCAAGAGAGTCTGGACCAGTTAGTTTCCTTCCTTCTAGATATGAGGGTGTATTAGATCTCCTCACAAGGAGCGAACTCAGCAATAGGTACTGAGAAATACTGTGAGTTAAAATAGAGAGCTCCCTATTACCAGCATGGCACATAGCACTTTCACACACAAAGATACAATCAATAATATGAAAAACACACAATTAAAAATATATCTTTAGGTCATAATACACTGGCACTCATCTGTAATCATTCCCAACACTTGAAAGGAATAAGCAGTTAGGGTAGTGAGAAAAGTAATATCTCTTTAAAATGAAATGAGATGTCTAGGTCTCTGTTCTTTTTTTTTTTTGGGGGGGGGGCGTTCAAGATAGTTCTGGCTGTCCTGGGACTCACTGTGTAGACCAGGCTGGCCAGCCTCAAACTCACAGAGATCCTCCTGCTTCTGCCTCCCGTGCTAGGATTAAAGGTGTGCGTCACCACCGTCCCAGTGACCACTAGGTTGCTTGGCCAATTAACCTTGTGTTTTTGCCTCTTACTATGAAACCACTTGAAGAATGTATTTGACTTACCTAAGAATTTCTAAAATCTGTTCTTGAGATTTTCCTTCTTCACTGACAGAGACATTTAATGGTGTTTGCACAACCTCTTTCATAGAGGCAACCACCTTGTCACTTAGCTTTTCGATTTGATCATGAAGTAGTCTGTTTTGTTTTTCTAGATCTTCACAGCGAGACACACTCTTGGAAACTTCATCCTACAAACCATGAGTCCATTATAATGGTATCCCAAGTGTACAGAAACAAACAAACAAACAAAATCCAAAACAAAACCTTTCATTTCTCCAAAACATTCTACTGTAATTTACAGCAGTACCTTCAGCACTCTCTCTCGCTCTTCCCAAGATGCTTTACATGCCAACAGCTGTGATTCTGCTTTCTGAGTCGTCTCTTCCAAATGCTGACGGACTGATGTCATTTTTGAAACCTGTTCCTTGGCAGCTTGCAGAGCTTCGACATCAGCAGCATGCAGCATCAATTCTCTCTCATACTTATTCTGAGCTTCCACAGCTATTTTAGCCTGCAATTAACAATTCCCCAATTGACAAAGAAGATTAAAATTTACTAAGTTAATACTTTTGCAAAAAATGTATTTTTCTGTGTAAGCACATATATGAAGGCCAAAACACTTTGGGTGTTCCCCTCTAGAACTCTCCACTTATTTCTCTCAGACAGGGTTTTTCACTGCACGTGTCTGCTGCCAGCAACCTTCCACCATCCATAGCACTGGGGTTTCACGTGTCTAGTATTTTATGTGGAAGCTGGAAACCGAACTGAGGCTGAAAGCTCACTGCTGAGAAAATCTGAGAAGAACACTCACTTGTTCCTGACAGTCGCGCCTGGCTTGCTGTTCATTACTTAAAGCTGTGCTTGCTCTCTGCAGAGCTTCCTGTACTTCACTCTGAACACTAGAAAGGGTCTTTTTCAATTCAGATAACTAAAAAAAACAAGAGTAAGCCACAGTTAGCTACAAGCTTGAGAAATACTTAAGACAGACATTCAATAAACCAATCAATTAAATTGAACACAGTATAGTCTGATATAATTTTTACAGTTTTTACTAATGCATATTCTCTGCCTACCAGTTTGGAATGTCTAAGTCAGAGCTTCTAAAAAAGTAGAACTTATATACAATTTTTTAAAGTGGTCTAAAATTTTCAAATTTATTCAGATGTACAGCATACAGTGAAATATAAAATGATAATTGATAGGTATACATTCAGTCAATTTTCTGCTGAAATAAGCAGCAGTATAATTTGTGAACTAGTAAAGAGAATTCAAACTTTTAAGAAAGTTGCTATAGATCCTAGTGAACTCACTTGCTGCTCCATGCTTTCAATGGCTTTTCTCTTGTCATCCTGAAGTTCTTGTTTTTCCTTCTCTACTTCCATCAACTTTTTCTCCAACTGGGTCTGAAACTCTGCTGATTCTTTTAAACGAACTTCAATATTCTTATGTACTTCCTCAGTCACCTTCATCATATCATATAAGTAGCAAGAAACAGAAGGGATAAAAATGATAGGTAATATTTTTTACAATCTAAACTAAACTGGAACCAAACTAAAGTTATTATTTGTCTTATATTAAAAGAATCCCTAAAACACCAATTAGCCAAGCAGATATGCCACATAAATCTAGAAGCATAACTTCTCTTTCAATCTGGCTATTATTCTTTTTTGTATTGAAATCCAAATCCTTTATTTCCCCATCTAGCCTCATATCCATCTGTCTAAATCTACTTGCTCTATCATTAAAAACTATTTTTCTTACACACCAATATCCACTGATGCCAATCACAAGAGGGTTTTCTAAAATGGTGTCCTTACTGTTACAGCCTCCAAAACAATGTATCCTTAATCTACTACATTAACCTCTGAAGAAAATTTTTAACTATGACACATTAAGAACCAATGGTCCCACATAGGCTCAGACATAATTTAACATATTTATCTGAAGAATCTCTTTCTCATCTGAGGCTTGAGACTTTTCTACTATCTTTGATTATCCACATGCCTCTATTCAAATGTACCCATATGTCATCTGTTATGTGAAGCCATGCACATGTAGCAGGTAACTCATACTCTATCCTCATGTTCTGATTTATTAGAACCAAGAACTTTCCACAGCAAGAGCAATGATGTCAGTCCGTCCAACTCATACCACACTGCTTTACACAGTAGCAAGTTCTTAACTGAAGACAATGTGAGTTATACATACCTGTTTCTCCTTGTTCAGGGAATCTTCTAAACTAGTCACCATTGCCCGATACTGCTCCACGTTACTAGCACTTGTCTTGAGTCTCTCCTTCAAGTCATTGACCTGCTCTTCAGCCTGCCTTAGCTGACTCATAAGATCATCGACGTCATCTTTGTCACTAGACTGACCTGGAAGAAATTTAAAAAAAGTTCTAATAAAATATATACTTTCAATTAATGCTTTGAATGGCATTATGGATGACTACTATCAAGAGTGCATGAAACCAGGTTTAAGGCTAAAATTATCTATAAAGTGTATTTGAATCCAAGTGAATACCAAAATAAAAATTAAGCCAGGCATAGAGGCACGTGCCTGTAATTCTAGCACGGTAGGCAGGTCTAAGGAAAATCTAAAAGTATTCTGTTAGCTCACAGCTTGCAGATTTGGTTTGATATTCTCTCAAATATTATTAATTTTTGTGATGAGATTGCAATCATTTAAATTTTTGGAAGTAGTGAGCTAACAGAATACTTTTAGATATTCCTTCCTTCCTTTCTTAGCCCCTGGCTACCATGACTCTGGCTGGCCTGAACTCACATCTTTAGACTGTGCCAACCCTGAGTGGCACCAAACTACTCCTTACCTTTACCAGTTCTCTGTGTGGACTGAGAGGCAAGCTGGGCTTCCATATTATTAAGGTGCTGTTTCAGTGAAGCAATTTCCTTTTGAGCATTCTTTAATAGTTCTTTTGTGTTAAGATGAAGATTTATCTCTGTATCTAGCTGTCTCTTTGTATCTAACAGTTGGACCTATAAGAAATAAACACACAAACACCATAAAGATGACCTGTAGGTTGGTGGAGAAAGAAATCAAAGAAACATCACCCTTTACAAATGCCACAAATAATATAAAATACCTTGGGATAATACTAACCAAAAAGTGAAAGACCTGTACCGTAAGAATTTTGAGTCTCTAGAGAAAGAAATAAAAGAAGATACCAGAAAATGGAAAGATCTTCCATGCTCTTGGATAGGCTGGATCAACATAGTAAAAATGGCAATCTTGCCAAAAGCAATCAACAATTCAATGCAATCCCCATCAAAATCCCAACACAATTCTTCACTGACTTTGAAAGAACAATCATCAACTTTATATGGAAAATCAAAAGACCCAGGATAGCCAAAACAACCCTGTACAATAGAGGAACTTCTGGAGGCATCACCATCCCTGACTTCAAGCTTTATTACAGAGCTATAGTTCTGAAAACAGCTTGGTATTGGCACTAAAATAGACAGGTAGACCAATGGAATAGAATTGAAAACCCTGATATTAACCAACACACCTATGAACAACTGATTTTTGACAAACAATCCAAATATACACACTGGAACAAAGAGAACATCTTCAACAAATGGTGCTGGCATAACTGGATGCAAACATGTAGAAGACTACAGATAGACCCAAACCTTTCGCCCTGCACAAAACTTAAGTCAAAATGGATCAAAGATCTCAACATAAACCCAGCCACACTGAACCTAGTAGAAGATAAAGTGGGAAATACCCTTGAAATTAATTGGTACAGGAGACCGCTTCCTGAACATAACACCAGTAGCACAGACACTGAGATCAACAATTAATAAAAATGGGACCTCCAGAAACTGAGAAGCTTCTGTAAGGCAAAGGACATAGTCAGCAAGACAAAATGGCAGCCCACAGACTGGGAAAAGATATTTTCCAACCCCACATCTGACAGAGGTCTGATCTCCAAAATATACAAAGAACTCAAGAAGCTAGTCTCCAAAACACCAAACAATCCAATTAAAAAGTGGGGTACAGTACTAAATAGACAATTCTCAATAGAGGAATCTAAAGTGGCTGAAAGACACATAAGAAAGTGTTCAATATGCTTAGCCATCAGGGAATGCAAATCAAAACAACTCTGAGATACCATCTTACTCCTGTCAGAATGGCTAAAATCAAAATCACCAATGACAGTTTATGCTGGAGAGGATGTGGAGAAAGAGGAACACTCCTCCACTGCTGGTGGGAGTGCCAACTTATACAACCACTTTGGAAAACAGTATGGCGACTCCTCAAGAAAATGGAAATCAGTCTATCACAAGATCCAGCAATTCTACTCCTAAGCATATACCCAAAAGAAGCACATTCATATAACGAGGACATATGTTCAACCATGTTCATAGCAGCACTATTTGTAATAGCCAGAAACTGGAAGCAGCCTAGATGCTCCTCAACTGAAGAATGGACAAGAGAAAATGTGGTACATTTACACAATGGAGCACTACTCAGCAGAAAAAAAACAATGGAATCTTGAAATTTGCAGGCAAATGGATGGAACTAGAAGAAACCATTCTGAGTGAGGTAACCCAATCACAAAAAGACAAACATGATATGTACTCACTCATATGTGGATTTTAAACATAGAGTAAGGGATTACCAGCCTACAATACACACTGCCAGAGAAACTAGTAAACAAGGAGGACCCTAAAAGAGAAAAACTTTGTCCCCTGGAGAAGGGGAAAGGGTCACGATCCCCTGAGCAAACTGAGAGCATGGGAAGAGGGCAGAGGGAGCTACGAGAATGAGAAGGGAAGAAGAAGGATGCAGAGGTCATGAGGGAGCAGAAAGGTTGAGTCAGGTATAGATTAGAAGAAAGGATATCGATAGGTAGTGTTTTAGTTGGGGAGTGGTTGGGGAGGAGGGGAAGGAGGGGAAGGAGAAGGGAACTGGGATTGCCATGTAATTCAATCATGTTTGCAAAGCAAAAAACAAAAAACAAAAAAAAGATGACCTGTAGGTTCCTATGTAACTAGAGGTTAAAAGCGATTTCCTAATGATCCTTAGAGCCCTGCCTCATCAAGAATAGAACACCTGAAATTCTTAAAAAGACAAAGCACTTGTTACAGTCATGATTTCTAGTATAAGAAAGAGAAGAATACTCTAACTTAGTGAAATAAGGCTCTGGAATATGTCATGAAAAAGAAGATGAAGGGATTTCAGCAGATTCCCTGAAGTGAGAACACAGACCTAGAAGGTTCCCAGAGAACAAAGCATCTCCAGTTCATGCTGCGGAATACCAGAGAGAAACAGTGCACAGAAAGAGCACTCTGGGGTAAACAGAGGGCAACTAACTCTTCAATGTCCAGCACACTGGTGATGTGCACCTGTTTGTGAAATTATCACAAACCATCCAAAGGCTCAGCATAAAGAGGGCCCTAATCCTGAAAGCTAGGAGCAACCAAATGGAAAATGTATTCATTGTACTACAGAGCTAATACTCCACAAAGGTCTTGAATTAATGGTGAGAAGTAACTAGATCTAAACCAAGCACCATTCTGGACCTGCTTAATACATCATGAAAAGCAATACTCAGAAGAATCAACTGTTTTTAACTTTACTGCCTTTCAGAAGAAAGCTCAGGAAAATTCCATACAAAGTATCCAATATCTAAATCCCATGGTCAGAAATTCCAAGGACTACTGCTATTGGTTGTCCATCCTAAGTAGATGGTTAAGAGCCTGTAGCTGATGACACCACTCACTTTGGCTACAACTCAGAGAAGTCAACCTTGAAGTGATCAGGACTATTTCCCTGGAGGATAGTTTACATTGTATACCAGATGGTGCTATGTGGGCTGCTGGGGGAGAGGGACATGAATGTTGTTACCCACTGCTAGACCCTACATGTCGTAACACTAACCTTTTGGCAAGAAGTGCCCATCAGTGTAACAATGGCATGATGGTTACAAACTGCTTTCGGATTTATAAGGGCTGTTCTACAGGAGCAGTTTCATGCCTGGCACTGCAAACCTGGTCAAATGCCCTGGAGAATGGGGAGCTCATAGGCCTCAGGTGGAAACTTACTGGTATTGTTTAGTAAAATGGCCACGCTATCCAACTGTATTATAACTGATTTATGTTTATACCCACTGGTTTGTGCTGCTTTCAACTTTGGTCAAAGAAGCCTATTTTTGCATTGTATAGTGGTTAATGCAGACCCATCAGAGTTCAGCTATGGATAGGCCATCTACATCAACTTTACACCATCCAAAGTTCAGGGAAGGTCTTAGAAGTGGAGGCAGATAGAAAAGAACAACAGGTGGATGGGAGGGAAACAGAAATGCTGACCCTGGTTACAACATGGCTGCTGCATACATCAACTTCAAACATGAGGTTACCTACCTACACAACACCTACCCAAGTCAAGCTAGTCAAATGCCAACAGAGACAAGGGAGGAAGGGTTACTGGCAGCTGCAGCTCCTTTGGGGATGTGGCTGCAGGTAGGTTGTAGTAACGGGATTATGGGGATCACTAATGAACTAGAGATTACTAGTAACAATTTAAGAAAATGAGGACAGGAAGTTGGGAGGGAGGCAAAGTGGGGACAACAGTGGAAGTTGGAAGGGGTAGTGAACAGACATGAATATATGCATTATATAAATGCACTGAGCTTTCAAAGAATAAAGATTACTAAGAATGCTTAACAGTCTGTAAGAACTTTTATAAAACCATGTTTCAAACTAAGTAACATTTCTAGAAAACAGTACCTATAAATTACACACACCCAGAAGCTGATACTCACATCTAGATTCCTAGTAAGCGTATGTCTTTGTTCCACCTCGTTCTCCAACTTCTTCTTCAGGTGAGAGATCTCGTGCTCCAGTTTTTCTATCTGGCTACTCAGCCTTTGTTTGGTTTCTGTTTCAGATCGCTCTAGTATTCCCTGAGGTGAAAAGAAGTGAAGATGCTTAACAATAAACATATAAAGCAATACAAACAACAGAAGAAGTTATACAGAATTATAAGATTATAGTCCACGCTGAAGTTAGAATTGAGAAGATTTTCTTTGCAGATTTACAAAGGAAGTATTGGCAACTTCTCATATTAAAATATACATTTATTTAATGGTGTGGTAGTAGAGGCCAAGAAACACTACAGTAAATCCTTGTAAGGCACTGATATGCTAATTACATTGTTTCAATCAATTCTCTTTTTGAGTTTCCTTTAAAGTATTTTTCAGCACACCTCAAATTTAAATGTTTACACAATGGATGAACATAAATTTTCTAGTTAGGAAATTTAAGAAGGTACAAATTACAATACTACTTCAGATGTTTTTACTTGGTTACCTGGATTGTCTGTAGATTAGTCAGCAACAAGTTCTGTCCTCTCTGCTCTGCTAACAAAGACTCTCTTTGCTGAGACAGACGGACTTCTGACAATTTAAGCATTTCCTTTTCCTTCTTCAAATTGTCTGCTCTTACCTTAAAATGAATACAGGTGAAAGAAAAAATATTGGGAAATACTGTGTCAAATAAAATATAATTACAAAATTAAATCAACTTTTCTTTACTATCTATTTCTTAATCTAATTTAGACTACAACTCTTGAACAAGTGAATATAATTCCCAGTTTCATGTATAGAATATAAGCAAAAGTGATTGGGAATATTAACAAATCAAAAGAAAAGCATCTGACTTCACACTTATAGTCACAATTACTTTGCTCTAACAAATTGTTCTTTAAAAATAGTATAATTCTAGCTGGAGGGACAGCATTTGCTGCTCTTCCAGATGGTTCAGCAGCCATACCTGGCAGCTCACAACTGTCTCTAACTCCAGCTCAAGGGGGTCCAATGCCTCTGGCTTCCTCAAGCACCTACACTTATACACACACACCCACATACAGACACACATCTACACATAATCAAAAAACAAACAAACAAAAAACAAAGCAAAACTCCAAATCTGAAACACCAGAACAAACAAGTATGTGTTAACTATGCAATAGTATAATTAACATAACTATGAATTATATAAATAACCTAAATTAGTTTCAAAGGACTTCTTTCGAAGTAATAACTAACCTAGTTAGAATTCTTTTCCTCTTAAGGAGTGCATTCTATCTCAAGAGAGATGCAATAGTGACTTGAAATCAGTATTTTCAAAGTATTTGGACTTAGTCCTGAGTCATATTAACTATCAATGATAAAAGTTAAAACTATCAGTTTGAAAAAAATGTTCCTATTTCCTACCACAAAGTGAAATGTAGTAAACTATAAAACAGTGAATTCAAGTCCTAAGTAATTATTTCTCATGACTGTCAAAGAGGCAAATTACTTACTAGGTTCCTAACCCATTTCTCCTAAAAAAGATGACAAACAGCACCTAGCTTATTAAGTAAAAACCAAAAACTGATGGTATATTAATTTTATCATAATCCAATTTGATACTTAGTTGGGAGTATTTTTTTTAATGCTCAACTAAGATTTTATTTGAAGTCTTGCACAGATATAGGTAGGCCATTTGGAAAACATGATTGTAGTCCGCACAATGCTTAACTAACTTATTTCAACCAATAAAGTCAAAGGAATAATTAGTGATATCAAATGTCATTAATAATACAAGTCAGCTGGGGGTAGGTACTAGTCTCACTTCTGCAACAGCGAGCTTCTCATTGGCTCCTCTCAAGTCTTGTGTCATTGTATTGATGATCTGTTCTTGCTTCTGAGTTGTTGCAGTGAGTTTCTGATTTCTCTCTTGTAGAGATGTTATTTCTCGGCGATATCCTTCAACATTATCTTGCAGCATTTCATACCTGATAATAAAGGTAAATAATTCTTAGGTCTTTGAAGAATTCCTCAGAAATTTAATTTCACACAACTAAAATTAGAAAGTAGCTTGTATAATAATGTGGAGCCTTCAGTACTCCCCCTTAACAGTTAAAATTGCAGTTATAAATAAGGCAGTATTTCATATTGAATAACTTACTAAATATCATATTGAAAACAATGTAAATGCGATTTGAATACATAACAACTACAACGAAGGAAAAGCTCCAAAAATGACAGCATTGTGGCACATACTTACAATTGTGGGCCCTGGTGGCACACACTCATAATTACTAGCGTTAGGAGGCTGTGTCAGGACTGCCCCAAGTTTGAGACTAGCCTGGTTACTGATTATCAGGCTACCTGGGGCTACACAGTGAGAGGCACATACCCACAACATCACAACTGGGAGGCCAAGGCAGGACTACTACTAGTTTGAAGCTATCATGATCTACTGACTGAGTATTATGCTACCCAGAGCTAAACAGTGAGACCCTGTCTCAAAAAAATTCACACTCCTCACCTCCTCAGAACGAGCTCCAGAAACAATTTTAGGAAAGGAAACCAGCAGTATTCATTACATGAACTTCCACTTACTAAATTCACTCCTGGCTCCACCCAGGGGAATTTGCAGCCAACGCTAAAAAATGAAGCATTGCTAAAAAATGAAGCATTATGGCTTTCCAACTTGGAACACATTCCACAAAAAAAGCAACACTATTGCCACTGGAACCTGACTGATATGTACACTGAAGTGTAACATTTAACACCATTATTTCTGAAACAAAAGAAAGTTTACCGTTTAGAAGCAAAATCCAGCTGAGTAGAAATTTTGGTGTTTTGTGAACGCAGGTCTGTGACTTGCTCCTGAAGTTTCTCTAGCTGCTCATTCTGAAGTTTTTCACTGTCTATTTTTTCTTTTTTATAGTTCTCAAAGATTTCCTGCAACTAAATATAATGATCATTAGAGGACAGTATCATTTTCCATAAATACTCGGGCAGAAACTAACCTGTAATCTTAACCAGGATTAGAGCATTTACCTGTTTCAGGGCAGCCCTGGCTTCTATAGCATCTGTGGATTCAATGACAGATACCGGAGCAGGAGTAGAAGCAGTCTGTGATGTACTTGAACGTTTTGGAGTTGACACAAGAGAAATATCATCTAAACTTGAAGCTTCAGAAAAATAGAAAATACCAAAAAATGTTTTGCTTGCTTTCATAAAACAGTTTTAAGATTTATTTGCAAAAGCATTATTACTAAATCAAGAAGTGGAAAGCAATTATTATTGGAGTTTTCAGAGAATGAACCTATTGAAAACTATTAAAGTGAGAAAACTGCCTGATGACCTGTGTCTGATCCCTAAGACCTATATACTGTGAGGAGAAAACTACCAACTCCCACTATTAATTCTGACCTCACACACACAGTAGTCTTCATGCATGTACACACACACCATACACACTTACTTCCTCATTTTTTATTAGAGGGAATTTATTACAAATTAAAATAATAAAACAAGAAAAAACTGTATGAGAAAAAAACTAAGTATGTTTTCAACAGTATTGATTTCTTACTTCTTACCAGTGTGTCAAAACGACACTTAAAATTTGGTAACGTTATAATCAATCATACACAGTAGTTGAAGTCATTCTTTATATTAGAGTAGCTATTGCCTTTTGTCACAAAACGTATTCACCAAATATATTTCCAAAATATTTTCCTGAAATAATAAAAAATCTACCTTGTAATGGAATGGCCATTCCCGTTGTTTGTGACAATAAAATTCGGTACATGTCACGCTGACGAACTATGGAATCAACAAGCTGCATTTGATGCTGTCGTGACTCACGGAGTTGTTCCAGTTCAGTGAGAGAGTTCTCGAGTTTGTGCTGAAGCTCAGAAATTCTGCAGAAAATGGAAATCTTGGTGGCTCCATGTTCAGAGGTGAGTAGTTTCCATTATAAATCATCTAAACACTTTCTACCTTCACACACTATTCTCATATGCTCTCACATTTCCTACCATAGAAGACTTATCAACAGCATCTGAAAAAAACCTTGTCAACATTAAGCTACCTTCAATCTTTTTGCTTTTAAATCCATTCTTCCTTCCTTAACACATTATATATCTTGAGTAATGCCCACTTGAGTATCTTTTCCATAAAAAACTTGTTTCTGAAACTTAAAGTCTGCCAAATTACATATTGCTACTGATAGGCTTTTACCTATTTTAGCACTAATCATGTTAAACTGGTTTACCTCCTTATTAAAAATAATTCCACAGTACTGCTGCCTAGCATTGTTTTCATAAGTCACTATATCCTCAGTATCCAGGATTGCTAAGGACAGTAAGTTCAGTAACTATTGTTTAGCACACTGATGTGCTCACTGCTTACTTAGAGGAAGTTGTCTCTTGTTCTTCTCTTTCCCGGGTTTCCCCAAGTTCTCGAAGAGCAAATAGCAGACGCTGGTTCTGCTGCTGAAGCTCTTCGATATTCCTGTAAGATACTAGATGCTGTGATATTACTTCAGATGAACTACTTATGTCAGCAGAACTGACCTCCTCATCACGAATCACATGGTTACCCCGTGCTTCTTCAAGCTCCATCAAGAGCACTCTAATCTAGAAATGAAAAATTAATGTTATAAGACAGTTATTATGAGCTCTGTTCAGGGAACATCTAGAAGAAATGAAAATTTTCAAATGACAGCATCATCTATAAAAAGATTAACAAAGATTTTTAAACAAGAAAGCAACTAATGCTAATATCTTAAAAACAAAACACCAAAATTTGCCACTTTAGATGTTAAAAATCTAAGAAAAATTTAAGTGAGATAGTTATTTTTAATATAAAGAAGACAATAAAAAGTAGAAAAGTATATTTCCAGAAACATGGCTATTTTTTTAAACAAAACTACACGTAACTATTTTGTGCTTATTTTATATGGTAGGGTAGGGGGAGAGCAGACATGGTGATAACGCCTCTGAAATCCCAGCAACCAGGAAGATTAAGGAATGCCTAAGAGTTCAAAGTCAACTTGAAGTATGAACAAGTCCTTTTCTCAAAAAACAGAGTAATGCAACAATATATCCCCCGCCCCCAGACAAGGTTTCTCTATGTAACAGCTCTAGCTGAACTGGAACTCAATCTCTAGACCACGCTGGCTTTGAACTCAGAGATCCGATTGCCTTAGCTTCCCAAGTGCTGGGATTAAAGGCATGCACCACCGCTGCCTGGCTCAGCATAATCTACTTTTAGCAAAACACACACTTACATGTTCATATATGCACTTGATACATGAATGATATGAAATAAATATGCACCAGTTTGCTAACACTGGTTATACTCTGGGACCAGCAGGCTAGGAAGATGGGAGATGGAAAACAGCAAAGAAAAACCCCTCTTATTTCAATAGTTTGTGTACTCTTTATAAATGTCACTTACAATTTGAAAATTAACCAAACATCTCTGAGAAGACAATGACAAGACTGTAACTGCTAGAGTAGTCCTACTAATTGACTAGAACACCTTACAGCTTCCCTAGATACAGGCTCAAACATTACTGGCCAGTCAGTATTACAAAGAAACCTGGACAAAATACTCTAACCTGTTGTGAAAGATCTTTTATTTGCACTTCCATCCTCTGATTGTCCCTTTCAAGTACTGATGAATGTTTGTTAGCTTTATCAGTTTCCTCTTGCAAACGCTGGATCTCCTTTAAATGTAAACACAAGTGGAAAGTCAGTATCACCTTCAAGGATTTGTATGTGCATTCGTGCATTTTCTGCCCTTATCAAATTTACTGTCAAGTACAACTTTACAAATAGCATCAAATCCAGTGTATTACCAAATGACCCCCAAATCTTCATGACTAGTAATTCAACAGTTAGTCTAATCATGGTTAGACTGATCAACTTGAGACGTTGAAATTAAATATGTTGGGTAAGACAAAGAAGACTTGATTAAAAGCCAACAGCAGTACACTTGCAAAGAAGCAGCAACCAAACAGTGTCCAGTGAGGTGAGCACTAGGCTCTGCAGTCCCACACTACTATCAGAGCTTTAGAGGTGGAGTTTTAAGAACCTCCCATGGGCACAAAACCAGGTGGATTTAAAAATCTGTTGTATCTCCATATTTAGGCTCATAAAGTTATTTTCACGTTATTTTAAATATATCCTGGTGGTTCATGTACCTTTAAGAAGTTATGAATAAGTTAATTGCAGGAGGAAGAAATGTGACAAAAAGAAGTTCACAAATATTCATGAAAGACAGCACCGGTAAACTTAATAAATCAAAAACAAGATGAATTACAATGCAAGGTAGATACCATCTGGTTACAATTAGAACCTTATAAAAAAGCATTGGAGATTTATACTAGAGAACACATGATACATGTTGTGGACAGAAAATTCCAGTTATTAAAATACATGGAAATGACCTTTAAGCCCTTCTGTTATTATTATGAAAGTGAAGGCACAAATTGTTTTCTAAGATGAAACCAGCTATTCTAATTGGTAAGTCTCCCTGCCCTTTAATTACCCACTCCCACTTCAGATACCAAGAAGCTCCTGGCAATATCCTATTAACAGAGAAACTTAAAGATCTAATTGGTCCTAAGAGACCTGTCTGAAAATAGCACTACGAAGGCAATTTGTCAGAGTGCCAATAGTCACTTAGGGCAAAATGAGTAAAGTGACTCTGGTACAAAGACTTTAGTAGCTATGTCTGCATTTCAGTAGTTTCTAAATTAAAATTAAACAGAAAAAAGATTCAATTCTGAATTAAGCATACAATTTACTCATTCTCCAAGAAGGAAATAAGTAAGTTAATAATAACAGAATAAATTCATTTATGTACATTTCCTCAATAAAGTTCTCCTGTAAATCTTAAGACTTCTGTCTGTAATAAGCTTACCCTAAAGGTAAATTATTCAGAGTGTAAACTATTTTCAATCAAGTAAAATGCAACCTGCAATAGTAAAGATTATTCATGAACTTCTTGCTAGTTTTAACATGGCAAAAGAACTGTTATAAAATAATACACAGCTAGATAGGCTAAAGTTTGAAATAATATTAAAAGAAAATCTGTGCCTTATGTCCAACAGTATAGCCATTTCTAGACAGGTTATCAAAATCATCCAAGAAAAAATGGTTATGCTAAATTTTCAAAAAGTTATAATGCTCTATTAAAACATTCAAAGAGTAGTCCAAGGAGATTTACTTCTCAATTGCCTTAAAATATGTAAAAAGCTCTTACAATTGAGCTGAGTGAAAGTGAAACTTCATCATGGTGGGAGTGCAATGTAAAGCTTCAAGATCTTCTGGTGCAAAGAGCTTTTCAAGAAAAATACCCAGTGAAAGATGTTTCCTTAGCAGCCATGCCCATAGCTCAAGTTTAGAAATGGAACCAACCTTCATAGCTTGCTCAAGCTTTGCAGATAAACTTGCCACAGCTTTCTGAGCACGCTCATACTCTTCACGCTGGCGTTTCAAAATCGGTGCTTTGGCTTCCACTTCTTTTACTATCTCATCTAGATACTTATTAATTCTTTTATTTTCTAGTTTCTCCAAAAGCAACTGATCCTGAGTTTCCACGTAAGCATTATATAACTGCAAGCAGAAAAGGTGGTCATTTCACTAAGCTGAAGTGCAACAACAGTCGTATATGGTCAGTTTATAGATGCCCATAGTAAACGCCCCTTACCACTTACATAAAAACCGGTATTTGTTACATGCCACACACAGTTTAAAAACTCATTTGTTTACACTCATTTCTCATTTTTAATTATATGTATTTGTGTGTGTTTCGTGAGGAGGGGTGTGTGCATGGGGGTGAGGGTGCCTGAGGAGGCCAGAGGACAGTGGATCCCCTGGAGCTGGGCAGGCTGTTGTGAACTGCTTGACAAGGGTGCTGAGAACTGAACTCAGGTCCTCTGCAGGAGAAGTAGGCATTTTTAACCAGAGGCACCTCTTTAGCCCCAGCATACCCTGCCTTTTATTTTTAAAACATGTATTATTGTATATGTGTGAATGATGTATCTATGTGTGCAGATGTATGCCAGTGTGTATATGGAGGTCATGTGACAACTTTTATGAGCTGGTTTTCTCACCACAGGTTTTGAAGGCAGAACTAACTTTGTCAGACTGCAAGCTCAAGTGCTTTTAGTCATGGAACTACATTACCAGCCAAAGAACACCTCTGGATCTACTAAGTATCAGGTAATTTAAGAATAAACTGGGGGGTGGGGGGGAGATGAATTTCAGAAAATCTGAGCACTTCTGTATAATGAAACACAGTCTAGTATCATTCTTACCTCAGTTAATTTCATGCCAGGCTTGACTATTTTAGCTACGGCTGCTGCAGTGGGAGACATGGCTGCAAGCTCTTCTTCAGACAGTATAGCCCCTGTGCAAACACAGTTACATTTTTTTTTTTTCCTTTTTGCAAAATAGAAAGCCACTAATGAATATTTAAAGTGGAGGATAAGTGACACTGTTATAGGAATTAATAATCAGATGTGATCAAATGGTACTTTTATCTGATTATGATATGAAGACATATAGTGTGCTATTTTTCAAGTATTTAAGTTTTCTATATTGTAGCATGAAAAAGAAATGATATTATTTTAATTTCTGCTACCATATTTAGATAGGTTCTAGTAGTTCAAGGAATTAACAAGTATGTGTTAGTTATACCTTTACGTTTTGTGGCGGAAAGCAGGTCATTTGCATTCTCTAATTCCTTTTCCAATTTCCCGATTTTCTCAAGCATTTCTTTTTCCATTTGATCTTTAGATTCTTCAGCTTGTAGAAGATGATCTTGTATTGTTTTGTTAGCTAAAAACATTTGTAAAGACAGAATATTGAAACACATCATTAAAATCTTGCAGTTTACTATCTATGGCATAGTTAGACTCTTTACCTCTGAAAACAATGTTAAATTATAAAGGGGCTGCACTAGATGGCTATTATCTGCTGGAAGCCCTGGCTCTCCTTATCAGTATGACAGGCCCAGTCTCTTTTTAACCTTTCTTACCAATGAAAACACAGGAGACTATGAATATGAATGGCAGAAAAGGGGGTAACCTTTGGAAACAATTTTGACCTTTAATTTAAAGCATAAGAAATGAGTAGAAAAGATAACTAATCATAAAGATCATAAACAACGTTGGCCATCCATTTCCCTGAATTCCATATTATAGATTTAACTGTTGCCTGAAAATAACCAGAAAAATGTGTATTTGTACTAAGTATGCAGACTATTTTGTCACCATCCCATAAAGCACAACTACTTACACTGTACTAGGTACTATGCATAATCTAAATCTAACTGAAGAGAGAGAGAGAGATAGGCAGATGTGTGTGGGTTACAAGCAAGTCCTACACCACCTTAAGTAAGAACTGAATATCTCTAAGCATCCTTGATGGGTCCTGCCACCAATTCTTCAGATATAACTTTATATACATATGGTTAAAGTTATCCTTCACTTGAGTTTTCTTCAGTTTTTGACATAATTTAATGGTGAAACTTTACAGTTTTTGCTAGTTTGAAATTTTAAAATGGAAGCTATATATGCGAATCTAGAAGCTCAAAACCTTGTGTCATTTGGTGAACTAGAGTATCACTAAGATCACATATGGATTTATATCCACTATTGGATGATTAAACACACACACACATACACACACACACACACACACACACACACACACACACACACACACACACACGAAGGGAGAAACCCCCATGGCTCAACAACTAACAACTTAAAAATGAAGGCAAACTTATAGCATAAGAAGAGTACCTAAACTGTTCTAAGACAAAAGAGGAAAATAAGCCACCATCTTAGCATTCATATTTTCAAATATACTACTTTTTACCCCTAAACAAAACCATCTCATCATACTCTTAATCTTACCTTCTCCAGCTTCTTTCAGAAGTTTGTGCAGTTCATCCACTGCCCGAGTTAGTTCATTGCTCTTAGCCTCTGAGTCATCAGCAGCACTCTAGAAGTTAATCATAATGTCACCACCAGCCAAGAATCCATCATTAGGATACTAATGTGTGTAGAGGAGTATTTACCTTGTATAGATTAGAGAGTTTTATGTGAGCATTTAATTCATTGTGGAATTTCTCTTCCATACTGGCCTGCTGTTCTTTGGCCTAAAATAAAATAAAATTCCAATTATATCAAATCTGTACCCTAGTTAACAATTTAAGATATGTATGAAACATCAAGACAGAAAGTCCACTTTGTAAAGATAACAATTGAAACAGATTTCTGATTGTAAGTAACTTTTAAAGCAAAATAAAATTAAAATGAACTCACACTAGTTTTGTAGTAACTAAATATTAGTTTAGTCTATAGCATGTTAAGTGTTATTTATGATTCCACTCAGCCTAGCAAACATTTGGAGACACTCTGGTTGTTTTGGGGGCTGTAGAACCCATGCATTCAGACAGGTGTGGCAGTCCAGGAAGATAATGCTACCACTCAGGGACTGAGGGGGACTATGAATTTGATCACCTTGAGCTATAGAAGTGGATCCAGACCATCCTGGAAAACATACTAAGATCTTATCCAGAAAACCAAAAATATTGGACAATATCTTGTCAAATAACACCAGTATACATACATGCTTTAACATTTTGTAAACAAAACTTATTTTAGGGATTGTCATGTAGCTCAGTTGATAGTGTTAGGGTCCAAGAATAATCCACCAAGAAGACTAGAGTGCTGATCCCCAGCATGGTATAAAAGCAGGTGTGATGGGAGCATCTCTAATCCCAGACCTCTGGACATGGAAACAGAAGGTTTAAAAGTTCAATGCTAAAGCCAGGTGGGGGTGGTACATGCCTTTAATCCCAGAACTTGGGAAGCAGAGGCAGGCAGATCTCTCTAAGTTCAGGGCCAGCCTGGTTTACAGAGCAAATTCCAGGACAATCAGAGTTACACAGAGAAACCTGTCTCAAAAGCCCAAAAATAAAACCAAACCAAACCAAAAAGCACAAGGTTGTCCTTGGCTATATAGCAAACCTTGACTAAGGCTGGCCTGGGTTTCATGAGACTCCTTCTGAAATCAAAGTAAACCAAACTACAACAACAACAACAAAAAAATCAAAACAAAAACTATTTTTAAATGGTCAGGTATTTACCTCTTTTAATTTCGTCAACAAATCCTCTACATGTTTTTGAAGATGTTCATTTGATGTTTTTAAGCCATTCATCTGTTCTTCCAGTCTCAAAACCTAGAAACAAATAGGGGAAGGTATCATAACCACAGAGATCAATTTAATATAATATTTGTACTATCAAAAGCAAAATATACCCCCCTTATACAGGCTTTAATCTTTTAGATTCCTTGTTAAATTTTCAAACTTGCAAAAACTATAGACAAAGTTTCACAGTTAAATTATGACAAAGACTGAAGAAAATCCAAGTGAATGATAATTTTAACTATGTGAAGATAAACTTAAAACCCAGTTCTATTGTCATCAGCATACAGCCACACAATCATTTAATATTAGAGAACAGAGTGAATACTAATAAGGCATCCATATTAGTAACTCCTAATGCATCAGGATTCCACAGGGAATTGTCTGATTGGGCCCTGAGTACGTATTTTTAATATAAAGAGGAATTAGAAAATACCATCCATATTTAGGCAATTTAATGTCTCAATGACTGGAAAATAAGGTTAATTTTGCTAAGAAATTTTAATGGTACCACTACTGCTCCAATCACAAATAGGACATAGTTATGAGTCTGCCAACAGGTGCACATGCATTTACATGTAGAAAAATAAGGCACTTGCTATCATTTACCATAATTATAAATAAGGTTACAATAAGAAATCTTTCGAACATTGACTACTATACCTGAGTCTACTAACAAAGTTTAGTATTGACACAAAATCTTTTTTCAAATTCCTTGTGAAAGTTGTTTTAGATAAGATGATTACTGTGAACTCTGATCTACACAGTGAGGAGTGTGCTTAACAAGAGTGCCTGATACCCAAGGGTAAACACAGGCGGCATTGTAGAAACTGCATGGCCCAGTGTAAGAAATAACAGTTAAAACATGAAGAATCCTCTTACAGGTCAGTTTTTGCTCATTTCTTATATTTTCATCTCTTAGAATTCCCTTCATGATAATAATCACAGTAATCTCCCTATGCTCGTGTGCAGCCATTGAGTGCACCAAATGTCCCACTCCAGTAAGAATAACATGAAGAAAACAATCAACTAAACCAATGACACTATAGTAACCAAGTGGGGCAATGGTTCTAGGGTTTAGTCCTAAAATTGACAAGACCCACCAAGGAGGAAAACTGTTGAATTACATAAACAGGAATTCACTAGCCTGATGCTGTCTTTGTGCTTTACTTCCATTGTCAGGCAATGCAAATTAACCTAGTGTACTGTAAGCCAAAAACCATAAAATAGAGTAAGAAAAGAAAATTAATTGATGGAATAATGTGTTTCAATATAATTAACAAGAAGTTAGGGATACCTCTCAGTATCTTTGGAAAGGAAGGTATAAAGTGTCATTAAAAATCCTATGAATTCTTTATTTCCCCAGTTAAGGTGAATTCTACCATTCACATTTAGCACAAGTTTTGTAACTAACCAGGTAGAACACTGTCACTCAAATGAATTTCCAAATGCCATGCCCAACATAAAGAAGATAATTTTACTACTCACCTCTTCCTTTTTGTTCTCAAGATTACACTTAAGTTCCAGAATTTCATTTCCTTTTTCTCTTCCTAGAGCCAATAGCTCATCAGTTTTGGTTTTCAACTCTGTATTGAGCCATGAATTCTGGTTGTGTAGCAACTCCTTTTCTTGTTCCAGGCGTTTTTCTCGATACTATATATATATATATATATAAAAAAAAATTAAATTAACATTAAGTATAAACTATTTTAAAATCTTTCATTTGTAGCTGAAGGATACATGAATTTTATTTCAGCATAGAAACACAGATTATGAAATAAGACATCAAAAAGAACAGTAACAAATAGATCCTTTGGCGTATGATTCTCCATTCACTGGGAATCGATTATTACTTGCCTTCACAGCAACATCAGAAGCCTGAAGTTCATCCAACTTTAACTGAAGTTCACCCTTTGTCGTATTGCTTTCTTTAAGCTTCTCATTTAGACGTTTAACATCCTCTAGAAAGGAGGATGAAAGTGAAAGTAACTAGTTAACAGTCGCAGGAACTAATTATCAACTTACATTACTAGAAATATAAACCTTCAACAAAGTAAGTGGTTCTCAACTCCCCTACTTTAGCTTGGTTTTTGTCATAGTTAATTACAAATTAAATTTCTATTCAAAATCTTTTAATTCTGTGTGTGTGTGTGTGTGTGTGTGTGTGTGTTGTATCCCTTAGAATTGGAGTAACAGGCAGTTGATTTGGGAACCAAATCCTACTGTATTACACAGCAGCTAATACTCTTAACTACTGAGCCATCTCTCTGACCCATAAATGTAATTGCAGCCAATAATAGGTAGAATCAAAATTTGTATACCCACCCAAGAGAATTAATTTCATTCATTACTTAACTCTATAAACACCTACCATTAAACTTAACCTTCCAGCTAGATTCCTAAACAGCTATTAAAGTTTTAAAAATAACCATTTAAAAGGCAAAGACAAATACAAAAATCTTCTATTAAAAATGCACATTATTTCTCGTTCTCTAATAGCTATATTTTTATGAAGAGACTTCATTTGATCCTAATTGCCACTAGCTAGGTAATCAACACAATAAATACTCTGAAGTCATTCTTCCTGAGACTAGAAATGCAGGTACCAAGCTGAGTATTAGTATACAACATCACAACACAGGTATGTGAACACTTTTTCCTTATTTATAGGTTAAATTTTTTAAAAGAAGCCCAAGGGAAAGTTATATCAAACAGTATATTGATACGCTTTATATTCCTATCTCCTAAATTCAGGGTTTTTTTTTTTTTTTTCTATTTTAAAAATTCTTTGACAGCTTTACAGATGTCTAATGACTTCAGTAGTTTCATCCACCATTCTCCCTCATCTCCTTCCTTTTCCTGCTGATTGCCTTCTTCACAGCAAGTCCACGTCTATCCTAACACCTCTCCAGCCCTGTCATGGTTTAATTATAGTTGCTTGCATCATGACCTCACTGAAGGCACGGTTATACACACAACACTTGAGATTGGGGCCTGTTTTTTTTTTTTTTAATTTTATTTATTATTATTTTTGGTTTTTTGAGACAGGGTTTCTCTGTATTGCTTTGGAGCCTGTTCTAGAGCTTGCTGTGTAGACCAGGCTGGCTTCGAACTCAAGAGATCTACCTGCCTTTGCCTCCAGAGTGCTGGGATCGTGCACCACCAATGTGGGGCCTGTTAATATTTCATCACAGAAGGGTGTGGGGCCCATGAGGCTCCACCCCTTCTTGAAGTTCTGGCAGCAGCTAAGGGTTGCTGAGGGAGGGGGTTAAGCAGTACAGCCACTGGCAACTGGAGCCCATGCTCCAGTTGGTTTGAAAACACTGGCTTTTTTTAGGCTCTAAAATAGTGTTTATGAATAGTAAAGGTATCTAAATGAAATGAATGGAAGTTCAGCTTTAACAATTGTACAATTAAACTTCTTTCAACTTGGAATTATAAATAGCACTGTAGGAAACAGGCATGGTGGCATACACCTGTAATCTTAGCACTTGGGAGAATATATCTGAAGTCAACTTAGGCTATTAAGTGAGTTTGAAGAAGGCCCGAGAAACGTAACAAGATAAAATAAATAAAAATAATGGACTACAGAATTGTATAGGTAAAACTTAGCTCAAATTATAGTGACTCAACTTTCATGGGTAAACATAGACAGGTAAAACTGCTCTTATTTATTTATTTATTTATTTATTTATTTATTTATTTATTTATTTAAAGACAGGGTCTCTCTGTGTACTTCTGGCTGCCCTGCAACTCACTACACAGACTGAGCTAGGCTGACCTCAAACTCAGATCTGCTTGCCTCTTCCTCCTGAGTACTGGAAATTAAAGGCAGGTGATATGATGCCTGGCCAATCCCTTGACAATGGCTTAAAGATAAGCAAATGGAAGAAACAATAGAATCATTACACTAAACAAATGTAAGAAAGAAATATCACAGCAGAAGTAATTCTTAGCATCACCAGTAACAAAGAATGCAGTTAAAGGCATTCATACCTGTTAAATATTCAACTTCCTGAGACAGTCTCTCATTCGTTCTGATTAGGTCTCTTTTTTCAGCTTCTAACTCTTCCTTTGCTCTTGTAAACTGGCTCTGTCATATCAAGAAACAGCATACTTCAAGCGGTTACTTAAGAAAGTTTTCTTTCCCTTACAACTTAGGTATCAATAAGTTAAAAAAAATACTCATAATCCTAACACATTTATATATATTTCTGATTTTGAAAATCATTTTTTCCCAGGCTTATGAATTTGTGTCATTCAACACATTCAACAACAAGTATCCTAATTACTTATATAACCTTTATATTTAGGTATTTCATAGATTTCTAATTTGTCTTCAAAAATAAGTTGTGGGAACTATTACCACATTTGCACTTTAGTTCAAATTATTCCTCAAAGGCGGTAATGGCCATTTAGATGCTTTTAGAGTTCTAAAGCAGCAATACCAATCATTTAGGCAGAATATTCAAACAGTGGGAAGGGGGAAATGTATGCCACAATCCGGAGAAACGTTATTATCTTATTATTGCTTTCACTTGCATTTTTCTGTTACTACAAACATTTTGTGCTCTCATTCATTATTTATGTGACATACTTCCTTTGCATCTGTCAGATATTCTAGGACTATAGATGGGTGCCTCAATATTGCAGAGGAACCTTGGGTGACTGTTAAGGCAGCCAGCTGTTCTATCATTTCCATAGTTTTGAAAGCGGTTTGCTCTGTACCTCCTGTTTACTTAGGCAATGGTTTATCTTTCTTGGGTCTCTTATGGGGGCGAAAGACTAGACAGTTAATAATACCATTTCTTTGTTACCAAATTCAAAAGAGAAAATTACAAGAGATGCAAAGCTCATAAAAGTTGAAACACAAAAAAGCTTAAGTTGTTTATCTAAGAAAATGTTTTAGGGCCTAAAAAGATATTTTTAGGATGGTAATCCATTATAATAGAAAAGTGGTTTTAGGTATAAAACTTTGGACTCATCAAGACAGAATAGATAATATTTTCTCCAAAATTGCCAAATACAAATGGACTGGACATTGTAACTATAACTGTTTTTATTATGTATAATTTTACTGTGTTAGAGTTAAACCCTTTTCTTTTTATTTAGGCAAGAAGGGAGAAATGTGGAATATTTGTTTATAGTGAAAATGTGTCTTTGCCAAGGCGCTTTCCGATTGGTTTAAAAAAGGGCCGAATGGCCAATGGTTAGGCAGTACTTGCAGGGCAAGAGAGGACTATAGGAAGAAGAAAGGCAGTATCACAAGCCAGACACAGAGGAATCAAGATGGGTAGTATGGAGAGGAGTTAATGGGCCTTATGGAAGAATGTAGATTAAAAAATATGTGTTAATTTAAGTTATAAGAACTAGTTAGGAAAAAGACCAAACTTTTATAATTAGTAAGTCTCTGTTTCATTATCAGCAAGCTGGCAGTCCTACAAAAGATAGTCCAACAAGAAAGCTTGCTGTAATTGTCAATGAAAACAAACCTCTCACTGTATGTTCAATCTGATGTTTTATTACAGTGACTAACAAAAAAAAGGTTTACAAGCAGTTAAACACATTATTTTTTAGCTCTATCAGCTTTGTTTGGTTAAATTGTATCTATGCCTGTGCCCATTGTTCTTCAGTGTTATAAACTTCACTGTTGTTGCTGTTTTATCAAACAGAATTCGTATCAGGACCTTGCATTAAAACCTTTATCAATTTTCAAAATCACCTCACTAGGAACATGCTGTTTGTTACTCTTGCACATACAAATTTATTATTTTAAGTTTTCAGAAAACTAACTTTTCTTAACACTGAGGCAACAAACAAACAAAAACCCACATTATAAATTTTAAAGTGCTTACAGCACTTTAAATTTACATTTCTTGCAAATTAATTTATCAATATATTTTGGGTATTTCATGCTTCTATCCAGAATCTGAAAGTTAATTTTTCGAGATCTGAGTCTCAAATCAAATGTAATTTTAAAAACACAGTTCTAGATGGTTAAAGAAAGATTAAAACATAGTAACTACTAAAAAACATAGTAACAACGTTATTATAACATTTAGTCTGTTATTCTAATCACTGTTCTAAAGAAACAGTTATGGACTTAGAGGGACTCAGTTCCCTAACTGTATCAAAACACAGTGAATGCTGGGCTACAGCTGCCAGTCAACAATAATACATCAAACATCAATTAGAGAAATTGTATGTACACATTTCTATATACATATTTGTCGGCAGCTTCTAGTAGAACATTTCACCTTCCACTGACTACTATCTAATACATAGAAGCAGAACAGAAAACTTAAGTTCATAATTGCAATCAGCATTATTTACTGGACAGAGTTTTACCTGAATGCCTAGATTACGATCTTGAGAGGTTTCAAGTTCTTTGTTTTTCTCAGTTAACACTTTTACTTGGTTATCTAGAGAAAAAAAAAAAAAAAAAAAGGAATGTAATGCACACAGAAGTATTAACTTAAAATTGGCATTTTTACACAACTGCCACTGTTACACATTTTTAAAATGAACTAGAGTCCATAAAGACTGATTTATAACCATATTCCAAATTTGTGAATACATTCTGGTCTATATTCCAGACTAAAGTTTAAATATGCTACAATCAAATGTAATAATTCTACTCCCAATTTGTAGTAAAATTAGCAATGTCAGCTTTTCAATGCCATTTTCTAAGTTTATGTAAAACAGAACAAGCAGGTTGGGATCAATACATGTAATGTAGCTTGAACTACATAAAATGCATTCATTACATATCATAATTATCATTTGTAATACCATGCTTTTTTTTTTTTTAATCACTAAGAGGTGTGCCTTTCCCACAGAAGAAAAAAATGTTTGCATCCATCAGTACTCATGATGTGTTTATCTTCCCATAAACATCTCTCCTTAGGATATAGTTATATAGGAAAAATACACACTTGAAAATTTCTTTCACGGAAGCATCTAAAGCCAGGTGTAGTGGTACACACTTAAAACCCCAGCACTTGGGAGACAGAGGCAGAGGAAGAAGGATAGCTACATGTTCAAAGCCAGCCTAATATACAAGGTAAGTTTGGGGCTACTTGGGACAACCTAGGAAGATCTTGCCTCAAAGAAGAAACAAACAATTGCTACATTATGTAGCGGTATTATGTAAGATTGTTTTTTATTTATGTGCACATGTGTGTGTGCCTGTGTTAAACAGATGTTATGTGTGTGCAGGAGCCCAAGGAGGCCAGAAGTTGTCACTGCCACATGCCCTGGACCTAGAATTTTAGAAGGTGTGGGAGCTGGAAACTGAACTTGGCTCCTGTAGAATAACAGCTAGTGCTCTTAATCACTTGAACCATCTATCACCCCAGTTTCTATGTATAAGCAAATTGACATTTTTTTTTAACTGCATCATTATAAAAGGAAAACAAACAAAAAACTGTTACTCTAGATTTCCTAATTTGTTTTACTTACTACCTTCCAGGTGTACACATCTGTAATTGTATACACATACTTCAAATACAATTGTCCACCCTAAGAAGGTTCTCATCTTTGTCTATGCTCATCCCTGTCTTCTCTAAATACCTCATAAAAGAAGTTGTAGGCTAATAAAAGAAGTTGTAATCAGTTACTTTCCTAAAATTCTTTAGTACCTTTTAGGCAGGACTCATGCTTTGTTGAGGAAAAGTAGTGTGTGTGTGTGTGTGTGTGTGTGTGTGTGTGTGTGTGTGAACATGTACGAATGTATGTAATACACATCTTCCTTTAAATGTTAGTGTATCAAAGGTAGCTGAAGAAATTATAAACCAAACAGCCAGAGAAAAGGTGACATTTATTTAAGCACTTGATTATAAGCTTCTGATGCTCCTTCTCTATGAAGTGAAGTCAAATCAAATCAAAGTATACTCAAAGGTCTTTATGTAAGGCTTTCCCTTAAGTTTTCTTCTGTCACAATGCAGCATCCTCTATAATCTTTAACTAAGGTCTTTCTCAAGAATTAGGCTTTATAGAAGAAATATGATGGAGTTTGTAGTTATAAAAGTTTCTAATGAAATCAATAACTTTAATTTTTCAATAGGAAAACAAGTCACTATTTAAATCTTCAAGCATACATTTTAGCTACTTCGAACATTATCAAAATACCTTTGATGTACAAAGCTATGGAAACATACACACGTGGGTCTAGCAAACACCATCCTTTTAAAAAAGATTATATGCTAGTATGTGTGGTGAAACCACTTTAATACCAAAGTCTGAATTAGAAACCAGTGCTCCCAACTGTGACGACTAGTCTTTACTACTAAGTGAAAAGCAAATTACCCAATGAATACAAACTGCAATGCCTACCGAGCATTTTCACAGGTTGGTTTTAGGAAGAGATAGGGAGGGAGACAGAAAGGTGCACACCTGAAAGTTTTCATTACTCCTCAATGGGCAAAGCTACAACCCTCTCAAGAGAGAGCATGTTTTTTAGAGGATTCATCTATGAGGAAGTAGTGAGGGAGAGGTGTGGGCCCAAAGTCTGTGGTCACCATCAAATTAGGCTAAAAACACTTTTTTTTTTCTTTTTTTGTGGTTTGGGTGGAGGTGTTTGGAAGGCCCCAAGAAGGAAGAAACTAATATAGGACTTATGAGATGTGACAGTGGTCAGTGTGCCTCTGGGCCTGAAGGGGGGGGAGGACTGGGTGTGTCCTTCCTTACCTTGTTAGTAACACTCTGCTTAGGGCTTTGCTATCTGGAAAACCTGTTTCCAAGAGGGGCAGTCTCCCTGCCTATGTACTGCTACTCGAAGGAGTAATGGAACACACAAGAACAGTAACAAAGATATAATTAAATACTTACTTAGCTTCTCAAGCTCCAGCCGCAAGTTCTGACACTCACGGGTTTCATTTACAAGCCTCTCCTGACTATGGGATAACCTCTTCTCTATCTCAAAGTATTGTTGTTCTAAAAAAGACAATACAAACATTAAAAGTAAAGTCAAGCACACATGCCCCCGCCAAAAGCAGTAGTCTTAATACCACTATTCATTTCTTAGAATAGTGACTGCAAAACTTAATATTTGAAAACCTATTCTCAATATAGATTTAGCACTGAAAAGGCTTTTCCAACATTTTCAACTGACATATAACAAAAGACAATATGCCTAAAAGGGGATTCATGAATTAATTTCTTCTAAGCAGGCAACAATGCCGTATCTTGGTATTTTCTCCAGACCTCAGGAGATTGCTAAACATTTAAAAGTATTTACTAAATTGAAATTTCATTTAATTAAAATCTGAGTAGTTTAAAAAGGTTTCATGTAAAATAGTTAAAATACCCACCTGCTTAAATTTCCGTAAAAAGAAACATGCAGACTTCCCACAAAAAAAGACTGAGAGCAGGGTGGTTGTAGCATGCCTTTGGTCCCAGCACTTGGGAGGTAGAGGCAGGAGGATCTTTGTGGAGACCAGCCTGGTCTACGGAGTGAGGTCCAGGACAGCCAGGGCTACAGAGAAACCCTGTCTCAAAAACTCACAAGAAAAAAAAAAAAAAAAGGGAGACCATGTAGACACTGTTTACTTCATTCTAGTATTGGTATTGGGACATATAAATCACTCAATATTTATTTCGTAAATAAACAGAATATGGTGTATTATTATGCAAATTTCTTATTTCACCAATGAACTGTATAATTTCAATTGTCAACTTTGCTTGATAAGTGAAAATTAACTCGGGTGGATTTTCCAATCTCTACCAAAATACTGCACCAATTCCCTCAATTAATGGTAAACCAAAACATGCAACAAGAAAAATTCTATTTTATTAACAGTAATTACTATTTTTATTTCAAGGCTGTTCCAACCACGAAGTTCATAACTTTCTCTTACAAAAGCAACTACAAGGGCATATAAGCAGATCTGTATATATTTTCTATCCATCTCCAACTTTGAGTGAAACACTATATATCCAACTCATTTAGTGCCATTTCACTGTTTTTCTAGTGATTTCTTTTGCATCCAAATTCATTTTTTGTGAACATCTCCAACTTTCTGAGGGAAGCACGATATACCCAACTCATTTAGTGCAATTTCACTGTTTTTTCTAGTGAAGTCTTTTGCATCCAAATTCATTTTCGTGACCATCTACTTAGTTATGGGACCACATGGAGACACATACACTAAGAACAAGGCATCGAAGAGATGAAATTGGCAAAGGCTTATACATCCAGGTGGGTAGAAAATGGGAGGAATTACGGTCATTTAAGAACAACAAAACGGAATCCGATTTGGTTGGCATAATCCTAAAAATCTGATGTAAACTGACCAAAATTCTTCACAGTTTGTATGTGGGCCCAAGTTAAGAGTTCCTACATAAGACGCGATGAAGGTGGATTTAGGTCTGGGAGGAGGACGGCTCTCTTCTTTTCTTTTTTTTTTTTTTTGTAAAAAAAAAAAATCAGTCATCGAGGAGAAAAGAGAAGGCCTACACTGCATCTGGAGCCTGTGTGATGCTACCTGCCCACCTCGCAGAGCGCAAGCGGGTGAAGAGGAAGGTCGAGCCACGGCTCCATCAGAGCTCTAAGGTGCTCAGCACTTACCGCTCTCCACCTTAAATTTCTCGTGCCGCCCCTTCAGGCCGTCGATCTCCGACTGCTGGTCAGCCAGGAACTTCTCAAGTTTGTTCTGGGTCGACTTCGGCAGCTTGTTCAGCTCCGGGCGCTCCAGCACTTGCTGCAACACCGCCGCCATGTCGGCCGGGGTCGCGGCAGCGGCGGCCGAAGGAGAAACGAAGGAGCTAGGCGAAGCGCGAAACCCCGATGCCTGAGGCGCCCCGTCTGCAGGGTCGCTCGCTGGCTCCCTCGCGCCTGCCCGCCGCAGACTCCCGCGGCGGGATCCTGGGAAATAGAGTCCCGCGTCAGACGCAGCACGGGCCGCGCCACCGCGCCCCGGGTGCGCACGCAGCCGCCGGCAGCTAAGCACGCTGGGAATGCGAGTTCACAGCGGGCCTCTGACCTAACTTTTGGTTGCACCCGCTTCCAGACCCAAAGACTCCTGGGAAATGTAGTATCTCTCACGACTCGCTTCCGCGAGCTTCGATACCCCCCTCCCCCTCCCGCACCTCCCGTTCCCTTTCCTTCTTTCTCCCCGCCCCCGGCTCTCCTCGTTCCGCGGTGACGAGTGTCCGCGCGGTGGCGCTACATACGTGCTCAGCAACCATCGTCCTTCCCCGAGGAGCAAGGCGACCTTACCGTCAAAACCCCGGGATGCCATGGGTACTCCTCGGTGGCCGCTGCTAGAAACCGAGCCGCTAGAGGGTCGCGGCAGGGCGGATCAGCAGGCTCCGGGCTGCCGCCACGCTCTCAATGGTGCCCGAAGGGGGCGGGGTGCAGGCCACACTTGCTTTGGTGGAAGAGCTGCGGAGATGAGTGCGGCACGGCCTGCGTCATCAGGCTGCGCCCGTCGGTGCCCTAGTTTGGAGCGGGAAGTGGTGCGACTGCAGTCGCTTTTTGATGAGTTCATAGGCTGTGGAAGCAGCACCTGAGTGGCATCTGACCCTTGAAGGCTGCTACTTGTCCTCTCACCCGCGTTCTCTTGCTGACCGAAGGTTCGGGGGATTTATTGGCCACGTGTGCACATTCTGCGAACAAGTGAGTGGGCCCACGAAGGTGTGTACACTCGAGCAACAACAACTTCCTCTTCAAAGGGAGCAAGGAAAGGGTATAGTGTAGGGAACATATGGACGGACAGTCACTCCGGTGCACTCTGAAGTCCAGTTCTGAGGAGTTTAGCTCATGTCAAACCTCGTACAAACATGCTTTTGGTACTTGGAGGTACTGATCGGTGCGAATTTAAGTAGTAATCCAGTTAATGTTTTAGACAAAAAGGAATCAGGAAGAGTTTGAATGTAGTTTATGTGTTAAGATGACATTGCAGGAAAAAAAAGTCTGATGTTGATGTTTTTATATGAAAATGTTAAAAAAAATTCCCAAGATACCATCTTGCCCCAATAACAGAACTATGTTTGTTCCCAGATCATGTTTCAGCACTTTCAGTACGTACTTTGTTTCATGCCTGGTTGCTTTTCTGGAATTTACTGACGCTTGATTGAAAATAAGGGCTAGCACATACCTATGATCTCAACAACAGAGTAAGAGGCAGAAGGGTTATAATTTCAGTACAGCCTGGGTTAGTAGTCAGACCCTGTTTTCAACGAAGTGGGTGGGAGGGGTTAAGTTAGTACGGGTATTATACTAGTTTCCATTCACAAACTGAAGGAGAGAACAGGAGCTGTCCTTTGCAATGATTTGATTGAAGGAAAGTATATGTTGTCTGTGTGAGCAAAACTGTCAGAGCTTAAATCCCGCCTTACACACACACACACACACACACACACACACACACACACACACCAGTCTTGTCATTTGGTGGAGTCATTTAACATTTCCTTCTTTTGATTTCTTTATGTATAAAACAGATATGACAGTAGTACTTGTGTAGTAGCGTTATATATTAAATGTCAATATATGGAAAGTACCTAGAATAATGCCCGGTGTAGAATGGAAGCTATATAGTTAGTTATCATTGTTGTACTACTGTTTACTTAAGTGGCTGTTAAGTGAGTTGTCTCATGTCAGCAATTATGGTTCACTTTTGTGCCTTCCCGCTGAGTACAATTTCTAGAAAGTAATAATTGTATAATATATATTGTGTAAAGAAATTTGAATCTCTCTGCCTCTTAATGAACTCATTGGAAATTCATGTCTCATAATTTAGAAATGAGAACATGGAAATTCACCAATAAATTAACAAAGAGAATGTAGCTGAGGAATAGATCTAAAATAAGAAATTAGATGTGTTGACTAATGGTTTCATTATTTCCTTATCCCAAGAATGAGAAATAGCTTTGATTTCTCATGGTTAATTGGTAATTGTGATTTTTTTTTTTGAGGTAGGGTTTCACTATTTTGATCCAATTGGTTTGGAACTCACTATATAGCCTTGTCTGACCTCCAACTCCTGACATCAAATCTGCCTCAGCTGCTGGAGTGCTGGAGTTCCAGGCATGCTGTACCGTATCTGGCTGGGAGTCGGTCCTTACTTTCTTCTTTAAAAGTACTTTTTACTATTATTTTCATTTGGTGTGAGTATCTGTGTGGGTATGTTACTTGTGTGCAGACTCCAGAAGAGGGAATCAGTTTTCCTGGAGCTGGAGCTACAGGCGTTTGTGCACCACTGGACTTGGGTGCTAGGCACTGAACTCAAGCCCTGTGGGAAAGCAGCAACACTCATTTAATCTCCGAGCCATCTCTCCCGCCCTCAGGGAGTGGTTTCTTACAGCACTGTACCCAGAATTCCAAAGCTACATTTCAATTGTATAAAAAAAGAATGCCCTATTTCATAAATATTCACTACAAGACATAGGAAAATTGTCAGGATTGTACCACTTTTTTTTGCCTCTATTACCCATCTGCCCATGCTAAAACATCAAAAATTACAATTTTTTTTCAAAAATGCAAACTTTATTTCTTGTAATTTAGGCTATTGAATTGGCTGTCAATAATGGGAAGAACCTACATTGTAGAAGAGACTGTTGGCCAGTATATTTCAAACATCAATCTCCAGGGAAAACCTTTTGTCTCTGGTCTTTTAATAGGACAGGTATGTATATGTCTGTTAATTTGCATATTGATGAAAACAAATTGCTCATTAAATTAAGTATGCCATTTAATAGTAAATTCAAGGTCATATATGGAAGGGACATAAATCTGAAGAAGGTAACCCAGACATTTGAAAGAGAGGCAACCTGGCTAAACTTTGAATAAGTACCATCTCATGGTCCCTTTGGTACTGTGAAAGTAACTTATAATGTCCAAACGTCAAAATGTAACTTTTCAATGACCAGATTATTCACATTTGGCTTCCTTTGTGTTTTGGACTGGATACATAGCTCAATTTGGTACATAAATAAAGCCCCAAGTTTCAGCCCCCCCAGTGTTCTGGTGGTTGTCAGCATGGTCATGGGCGGGATTGGTTCTTTCCAAGTTCATGGCCTCTTATCCAAGTAATTGAAAATAAGAACTCACTGATTTGCAAATGTGGCAGATAACTTCGTAAGGAACAGAGCACAAGTCCGGATTCAATGCAGGCCACATGAGTGAGAGTACTTAAGTGTCCGAATGTTTGTGGCTTAGTTTTATGGGGTTCAAAAGAAGGAGGTGCTGGCTTCTAAGGATATATATAGTTTGAGTGGTTGTCTGTTTTGATTGCTAGGTTACATAAGTCTAGTGCTTATTTTCCCTAAGGTACATGTCCGGCCCCACCTGATTTAACTCACTGTAAATTCATTCATAGGCATAAGATTTTTCCCTAAAAGTTCACTTGACAGTTTGTTTAGCTGTACATGTACCTGTGAAACCATTTTAGGCTGGGTAGACATTGCTATTCTTACCAAATATGTTGGGAATACACTTGAATAGAAACTGCCTAATGTGATGGACAGGGAAGTCTGTACTGTTCTTTAGAGATGGAAGTAATGTGTAGCCCAATGCTGGTAGGGGCCTTGGGGTGAGGTCTCTAGGAGAGAGGTGTTTGTGCATAGTTCCTACAGGTGAAGGGGACTAGGCTGCCAAGTATATTACAAGAGGGAGCAGGTGAGTGATGACCTACGTGAAATAGGATCCCAGGCTAAACTACCTCCTATGCTTTCCTGACTCACTCAGCACCTCTTAAACCAGGGATTTTGCTATGGAGCCCAAACTGGCCTTGAATGTACCATTCTCAGCATAGATGAACCACTATATCCAGATCTATACTGTCTTTATTTCTTCGTTTTCTGCATTCTTTCTCTTCCTTTGATTCCAGAGCTCACTTTTGTCCTCTTCTGTCTTCTTAAGATTGCTTTTACTACTCTAAATGTCAGTTTCTCTTTCTTTTCAAAGTTCAACATCTTATGAAAGAAGGGACACCTCTATGTCAGGCATGGTTGCTTATGGCTGTAGTCCTGGTACTTGGAAGGCAGAGGCAGAAGGATCAGTCTTGGCTACATAGTGAGTTTGAGGCCAGTCTAGGCTGTGTAAAACCTGGTTCCAAAACCATGAGAGAAGGGGTGGGGCAGACTTAAAAAAAAAAAGATGTAGATAGATATTTTTCATTTTATTTTTATGAGTCTTTTCAGTGTGTGTGAGTTCACATGCCCAAGGAACCCAGAGGGGTTGGAGTCCTAAAGCTGGAGTTACAGGCTGTTGTGAATTACCAGATGTGGTTTCTGGAACTGAACATGGTCTTCTGCAAGAGAATACTCACTCTTGACCATTTTGGCATCTCTCCAGCCCTAAGAGACATGGCCTTTAATCAAGCCATACAACACTCTTGAATACATTTGGAAGTGATTTTCTGTAATTAGTACAACGATGCTAATGGTCTCTAGGTTGTTTTAGGTGGTATTTGGAGATAACTCCATTCTAACTACATTATGAACCTCATTAGCTAACTTAGGAACCATGCTGTATCAAAACTGAGATCTCTTCCAGTCCATAAATTTTATTTATAGATCTTTCACTTTTGATTGCCATTTAACTGCTGTTAAAAATGAAGAACCTGGGGTTTGGAACCACTTTGAATTTTGTTCCAAATTCCCTTCATTGTTCTCTCGATGCATCTATGTAAGTTTACTTACTTATTTACTTTTAACTATTATGGCAGTCCAAATAAAATAAACAAGGTCATTGTCATTTTCTAAATGAGATTTTATATTTGCTAAACATCTAATCCATTTAAATTACAGAGAAAATAAATAAAATAATTGGAGTATTGACTAAGCATATTGTATTTTAGTTATGTCAGTTTACTTCCACATTCAACAACAACAACAACAAATTTGTTCAACAGCTTTGTATAGCCCTTACCAGCCTAGAAATCTTTGTAGTCCAGGATGACTTTGAACTCATGGTTCTCCTGTTTCTACTTCCTGAGTGTGCTGGATTCCATATATATGCCATCCTGCCTGGTTTATGTGGCACTGGTGATTACAACCCAAGGCCTTCGGCATGCTAGGAAATTGTTGTACCAACTGAGCTACATCCACAGTTCTAGAATCATTTATTTATATATTTGTTTGTTTGTTTATTTTTGAGGCAGGTTCCTCTGTGTAATAGTGCTGATTGTCCTTGGACTTGCTTAGTAGATCAGGCTGGCCTTGAACGCAGAGATCCACCTGCCTCTGCCTCCTGAGTGCTGGGATTAAAGGCGTGCGCCACCACCACTTGTCCCAGAATCATTTTTAAAGACCACTCTGTGCTTTATATTAAGGCTGCCAAAGTAAATAATAATAAGCTGATATCATGTACATTAAAGATAAACAGCATATGAGAGACATACTGTAAAGCTGTTCATTAAAATCAGTTCCCTTCAGTACAGCTTCCATAGTCATACGAGTATGAACAGTGTAAATTGCTGAAGTGCTGTTTTGCATGAAATATCTAATTCTTCAATCAGGTATAACTTAATAAGCTTTTACAATTTGTTTTTAAAGTGTTCTTCACAAAAGGATTATGTGATTCTTGCCACTAGAACACCACCCAAAGAGGAACAGAACGAGAACATCAAGCATCCCAAAGCTAACTCGGATACTTTGGATGAAGAATGGGCCACAGAACATGCCAGCCAGGTAAAACTGTCTCTCCATATAGATGTTTGTATTCAATTGATAAACAACAGAAAAAAAAAAAAATGCTTCCCAGGTTAACTAGACTGGAATTTTACAGTATTCTTTCTTAAATGCATGCCAATGGTTGAATGCAAAACAGTTTCACAGAAGGCTATGACATGAATGACTCTTAGGACTTTGTTAATTGAGCAAGTCCGAGAACACATTCAGTAAGTGCAGGACAGTGTAGATAAGTGACACAAAGACACAATACTAGGTAAGTAATAAGCAGTTGGACAGTTGAGTATAGTTGAACACAAAGTATGTAGGAAAATGTATTTAAATACAGGGCTTGTTATGGGTGGCTTTACATACAATTCTAAGTACACTTGGTAAACAAAAGCCCAGTCATAGGGGCAGGGAGAGTCATGATCTCTCTCTTTTTTTTTTTTTTTTTTTTTTTTTTTTAAGGATGTGGCTTTAAAAAGAAGTATATGTGCCCACAGTCAATCACTCATGCTCCATTGGATGACCCCAATGAGAATATGGGCAGTACAAATTGGACTCACGTGTTATTAAAAAAAAAAAAAAAAAAGAACATGAAGTTGGAAGGAAAAGCATAGGGTAGTGGGCTGCATCTGGGAAGAGTGGGGCTTGAATGTGATCCAAGATAAAAAATGCAGGTGAATTAGCTTAAACTTCATTAACAATTTCAGAAAAAGAGCTAGCTAGAATTATGAAACTTCAGTGACCAAGTGGATTGAGAATAAAGAGATTTAGAAGAGACAATTGCCAAAGATGCCTGAGATTTTGGCCCAGATTTTTACCTTGAGTGTGTGTGAGGACAGTATTACTGTTATGAGAAAAGAAAATGGATTTAGGAGATGCTGAAAAAGTAATAAATATGCTAATTCACTTAAAATATTTCTTGAATGAGTTGTGGTATAGAATAAAAAATAGTAAAGAAGATTAGAGTAAGATAAAAGTAGAATTATTGTATTTCTTTCTCAACTTAAAACCCTGTTAGATAGGGCTGGAGAGATGGTTCAGTGGTTAAGAACATTAGCTGGTCTTCAGAGGTCCTGAGTTCAATTCCCAGCACCCACATGATGGCTCACAACCATCTGTAATGAGATCTGGTGCCCTCTTCTGGCCTACAGGCATAAAGGCAGACAGAATACTGTATATATAATAAATAAATCTTTTTAAAAAATCCTCTTAGATAAATAAATGTGCATATATTTGTCATGGGAAGGTAGTATGAAATTATAAAAAATTCCAAGAAATAATACTATTGTCTTTTAAAGAAGGTATTACTTTAATTCCTATTGATATATGTAAATAACTTCTTATACTAAATTTGCTTTGCTTTCTTATAATTTTTCTTTCTTTCATGTGTCTGTAGTGTGCATGCATGCTGTGTATGTGTGTTTGCATGTGTAAAAGTAGAGGCTTGAGGCTTATATCAGTAATCTTTCTCAGTCACTCTGCCATCTTTCTCTTTGAGGCAGAGTAATATTGCTTGTCTTGCTGGCCAGCTTCCTCTATGGAATCCTTTGTCTTCTCTCTCAGAAGGTGGAATTACAGGCTAGCTGTCATACCCACCCAGCGATTACATGGGTTCTTGGGATTTGCTTGTGCAGCAAGTGCTTTAACCACTGAGCCACCCCCACCTTCCCTATGAAATTTAATGTGTTCTGTATAATTTATATGCAAATACACACAGAGAATATGCATGAATTTATAGTAGGAAATTAAATTAATATTTTACCTCTAGAGTTAGCTTTGTATTAATTTTTAAAGCTATATAGGTTTCCCATGATAAATATGAAAACTTTGTCACATTTGTTATACTGATTAAATGGATTTATAAAATCAGAGGGAACCATGAGCTGATATAATGCAGATATAGTAGAAATTATGCTTTAATATCTAATTTCTAAAATTTAACTTTGTGATTGCTCTCTTATATCATAAGTCTATGAAAGCTAGTGAAAGTGCTCTTGTTACTGCAGTTGGCTGGCAGAGAAAAACACATAAAAACTAGCTATGTCATGTGAAGGGAAAATATAAATAGAGGATAGATTAGTATATACACGTACAAGGTTGTATGATTCTTCAGGGAAACTGTGGAAGTTCAGAGATCATTGTGTCAGGGAAGACAGCTCCCTCAAGTTGACTTTGAAGTTATCTTACTGAATCCATGTGTGAGAGCAGTCAGTTTAGGCTGAGGAAGCAACCTTAGAAAGGTATAGAGTTAGAAAGCCTGGGGCAATGTGTGGTGAACTGGGTGTAGTTTTGACCAATGCTTGAATATTTCAGAGAAAGTAGATCAGCCATGTTTCTGAATATCAGATTGGCCAGATTCTGAAAAGACTAAAATGACAATCTAAGGTAAAATATGTATTTTGCAGATAGTTGGAAGACCATTGAAAAAATTTCACTTTACAAATCTTAGGAGAAAGGGGTCTATATATTGATGCACCTAAGCAAGTTATTAAAGTGATTTTAAGATCTAAAGTTGAGGGTGCTCTGGGAAGGGTTTTATAGTATATAGTTACATTTCAGATTTCCAACTGCGTCTGTCTGGATTCTATATGTATTGTTGGTCCTGGATAGGTATTTGCTGATTTAATGTTAACTATATCAAGTAGAAGAGACTGACATGCTTAGGATAGCTAATACTGTATTTTTATCTTTAGGTATCCAGAATGCTCCCTGGAGGACTTGTGGTTCTTGGAATATTTATTATTACAACATTAGAACTAGCAGATGATTTTCAAAATGCCCTGCGCAGAGTAAGTCTGATGTAGCAAAAACTCTTAATGAGATCAAAGTTACATATTATTTCACTTAATTAATTATATATGTATAGACTTTAAACATACATATATTAGTGTTCCATAATCCTTTATGCTAGAATTATGCTTAAATGGCCTTTTCTATCCATTTGCTTGCAGCTCTTGTGTGTAATAAATCTAAATATTTTTCCAGTCAAAGCTACATATTTTAAATTGATTTTTAAGGTTTGCTTACTAAATATGTATATATGATGTGGGGGTTGGTCATGCACCCACCATGGTAAACTTGTGGAGGTCAGAGAACAATGACACCTTTGTAGACCTCCTTCCATCTTTAGAGGGAGCCCATGACTTGAACTCAGATTGTCAGGCTTCCACCTCAAATGCCTTTACGTGCTGAGCCATCTTACTGACCCTTAAAAGAATTTTTCAAAAGATGATATCATAATGTTATATAACAAGTCGTAATGGTTTAACTGTTTTTCTTGTGCAATAGTAGTTTTCTTGTAGACGTTCTACTTATTAGGAAGTGATTGCAGTAATATCAAATATGCTAATCATATCCTTTGAAGTTTTGAGATTAATATGTAAACAATAATCACATACTTATTCTTTACTCCTGGGTGGGGTGCATATTCTGTATCTCATATTTTCTGTTTTGCTACTACATCAGAAAAATCAGGTAGTGTAATCAGTTCAAAAGTAAATGTAAAAGTCCGAAGCTTTCTCTTCAATTCAAACCTAAGTAGTCTTCAGAAAGCTTTCGTGTCTTTACACACTCAAGATCCACTTGTACTTTCACAAGCATATCTTACCTTTTGAGCAAAAGGGACCTTATACCATTCAGAAGCACAAAACTGGTAGTTGGGGGCAATTAAAAAAAAAAAAAAAAAGCAGTCTGAAGGTGCTGTGGATACCTCCACTTTTGTTTCCCCTGCTTCAGATATTTCAACTATGGCTTTGAAACTCTGTGCCTAGGAAGAAAGGATATATTCCCTCCCTGGCATGTTTTTCAGTCTTTTGCACTCTTCCATTTTGAGTAGAGTTTCCTTTTTCACTGATGCTCCTCACTGATACATACACTGATATGTATCTCTGTGCATGTGCTGGTTAGTTTTAACTCTCAACCAGGGAAGTTCCCTGGAATCACCAGGGAAGAAGTTCAAATGAGGAGTAGTCAGGATCAGATTGGTCTGTGGGCCTGTCTATGGAAGATTATCTTGACTGCTAATTGATGGGCAAAGTCTCAGGCCATTGTGAATGGCACCATGCCCTAGGAGGGTTTCCTGTGTGTGTTCTCTCTTGGCTCAGACAGCCTTGCCTACATAATAGGACTATCTCAAATTGAAAATAAAAATAGGAAAGAAATGGTGTATCTTGCGAGATACTGCAAGAAATAACTTTACAAAATGTATTGTTTATTGTCAATAATTTTGGTTATTATATTATACTGTATTTTGTGGAGCAATGTTTTTTGATATTATCAGCAAAGGTGTGTGCCTTCTGATCAGTTGTTTCCAGCTTATAGATCATAAGAATGAGATGGCAAATTAGACTTCTCTACACATTGTTGTAAGAAAGCTTACAGCCACATTCATGACACTCTATCCTTATTCCAACTCCATGCCTTATAGTTAATATTTCTGACACAACTGACACAAATTTAGGTCATTATTCTGATTTTTTTCTCCTAATTTTTAACTGCTTTCATGTTTTGTAAAATTTAAAATAAGAAATGCTAACTGGACAACATGTTTTATTTTCGTGGTTAAAAAAAATCACTTATTACTTCCCTTTATAACAAAAGTAAAGTTTGTATTCTATACTTTATGTAAATGCTAATTGCCCACAATTAATGTATCATGTCCAATTAATTATTAATTACAAGGAATTATATTTTTTAGTTAAAACTAAATTTTTATGTGAATCATTTTATGAAATCACAAGTGGTTAATATACCATAATATTCCACGAAATTCTGAAGATTAGAAACTGTCGTTGCCTTTTCTACATTTTTCATTTTGTGATGAATTCATGTATATTTCTCTTGTCTTTCAGCTAATATTTTCTGTGGAAAAATCTATTAATAGAAAAAGACTATGGACTGTCACAGAGGAAGAGGTCTCAGAACGAGTGATACTTCACATATGTTCTTCTACAAAAAAGTATCTTTTATTTGGGTGTTTATGGTCAGTTCTATGGTCCTGGCTATGGTACTAGAGTTGCTGACTAGCCCACACCACCCACAATGTACACTGCAATGAACCTGCTTTTCCTCTTCTCTCCCCCAAGTCATGTGCTATGCAAATCACAATCCTACAGTGCTTTCCTTAAACATTTGTCTATATAATTCTTTTCAAAAAAGACTACTAAGTTTGTCCTTAATGAATACATTGTTACGATTAGGGCTGCCAATAATGATATTAATAATAATAATGGCCCCTGGTCATGTGCCGAGTTACGGAGTTTGATAGAGAGAGAAAGGACTTAGAATTCTAAATTCTTTGTCAGCTCTCTAACCATGTATATTTTTGCAGTGTAGATTCTTTTCAGAGATAAGCTTAAGCATTTAATGCTGTTGCTCTATTACTATAATTTTCGTCTTCATTTCTTAAAATGCGCAGTTGGAAGCACCAATAATTGAGCTAGGCAGTGTAGGAATTCTTATGTGTTTGCCATGGTCAAGTGATTTCCTTAGACTCTCTCCTTTGTAACTCCCCAGGATAGACAGTAACTAAAGAAGAGACACAATCCGAGGACCCACTAAATGAGGCCTTGGAGAAGACAGAGTTCAAGAAGACTTTTCCTGTAGAAGATGGGTGTTTAATATATTTGTCACCTGCCTAGGAAGTGTTACAACCCAGTAAATGTTCCTGGGCTTGAGCCCATCCGAAACACCACTCCTTTAAACTGTGTAGAGTATATTTGAACAAGAGCTCACAGAGCTGCTTTCTTTTCATTTATTATGATTAGCAGTATTTACAAACAGAAGGAAATTTGTCTTTTGTTTGCTTTTTGAAGCACCAGGAATACTATAGTCAGCAATTCATATACATATATAATATACATAATACATAAACACTCAAACACTTAGATAAATGCATAGCTATATATCTGTATATGTCTTTAAGTATCTGAGGTATTATAACTTATAAGAACTCATATTGCCATTTTTAGTTCTTGGATCATATTTTATTATCACAAATGCTTTTGGAGTCATTTATGACCTTAATTAGTGAAGGTTATCTTGTCGAACTTACGATGTCCATGATCCAAAGGTAAGAAACATCACTCTTTAAAGACTTTTCTGTTTTACAAGCTACTTTTAAAAAAAAAGAAAACAAAATTCATCTTTATTTATATGTTTTAATAATTTTCAGTGTCACTACTTCTTTTTGATATGTACAACCACTTGTAGTTTTTGTGTTTTGTTTGTTGTTGTTGTTAATCTGACTTTCATTTGAGATGCTTACGGTAAAAGTGACTAAGGATTTTGTGTTGCTGCAATGCCTAGTCAGCTGGCTCCCTGTGTGGTACAGAAGCCAGACCGGCATTTATTTGCCTAAAAGCATTGTGAAATTGACTCAGCAGTGTAGGAGGCAGGGACAGCACAGCCTTACTGAGGGGCAGCCTGGTGAGAATTTGCTGCAAGCAGAGTCTTGAGGATGGACTGTTGAAGCCACAGGGGAAAGCTGAGGCCTAGAGCACCTTTCAGAATTCTCAACAGAACTTTCTGATCCTTTGTCTGCTTACCCCCAGAGTTGCCCAGATCGTCTAGCTTGTATGAAAAAGTACTAAAATTAATGCATCATCACTTTTTAACTTCTATTTCCCTTAAATCAGGGAATGTGATCAGTGGTACAGGATGCTAGTCTGGTCAAGCTATATATAGATTTTATACCTTATTTTATCAATGCATATGTTTTCCCTAAGCCATCTCATATTCTGTTTTTCTACCTTCTCCCTGCTAAAGAGTTCAGCAAGACCTGCCGATTGGAAGTATCAAAACAGAGTGTTGACCTCCTGGCTGTCTCTAGAGTGTACTGTTCACGTTAATATTCACATCCCACTGTCGGCTACTTCTGTCAGTTACACTCTGGAAAAAAATACAAAGGTATCAAAGTAAAATATGTTTTCTTCCTTGATTACTGAGTGGGCTAACTGCTGTTAACCTGGTTGGGACATTTATAATCCTCAAAACTTGTACTCTATTAAAATGATTGTTAAGTGTATAATGAACTTGTTACTCTAGCTGGATTAGAAAATTTTTAGCATCAATAGTGTCATAGCATGGGGAAGGGCCCAGGCCCAGCACAGGAAGATTTGGTGGACTTTGCGGAGCCCCTGTTGGGGGCCCTACCCTGCCTGGGGAGTGGTGGGTGGATGGGGTGGAGGGTAGGTTGGGGGTGGGGGAAGAGGGATGGGGGTGAAGGGAGGGAGAGGGAGAAGGGACTTACATGTGAAACAAGCTTGTTCCCTAACTTGAACTAATAAAAAAAAAGTGCTAAAAAAACAAACAAACAAACAAACAAAAATAGTGTTATAGTACTAGTATAGTTAGCGTAGCAGGAACTTAATAAATATTTATTAGTCAACATATGTAGAGTTTAATTTTGTCCATAGATTTACTGATGGCCTTCTCTTGATCCTGGTTAGTTTTGCCTTTCTTTTTCCTTTGTATTTCATTGTTTCTTGTCTCTATTTACAGTTTCTTCTTTAATACTGCTTTATACTACTCAAGGCTCATTTTTCTATTTTTTAAAAAATAATAGCCACTATTGTTTTTTATTTCTATTCTCGTGTAGTTAATAAGACTTTAGGGCTTGTGTTATAAATTTTAGGAAAAGATCAGAAAACATTAAATGTGGGTAAGGAGCTTAAATATTAGAACTGTTGTAATTTGTGGTACTGGATTAAACACTGTGTTACTGATACTTGGACATTTTCAAGATTTCAGTGTAGTAAGTGGAGAATAGTAGAAGAGGAGGCTTGATTAAGATAACTTTCCATCTGACACATTTCATGTTGTTTTTAAGAGTGGACTTACACGCTGGGCCAAGCAAATAGAAAATGGTGTTTATTTGATTAATGGACAAGTTAAAGATGAAAATTGTGACCTATTAGAAGGACAGGTGAGTTAAGAGAACACGTCTCATTTATGAATTAATTTTTTAAGGAAAAAATAAACTTATCTTTAGTTGTAGTCTTTATTAAAACAAGTTTCATATACTCATTTCTAGGATCTTTTGCTTTTTATGTATTTATTTTGATGTAGGGTTCTATGTAGCCCTAGCTGGAACTCACTATATAGACCAAGCTGACCTCAAATTCACAAAGATCTGCCTGCTTCTGTCTCCCAAGTGCTGGGACTAGGTGAGCTCTACCAATGTGGGCTCCAGAGTCTTATAAAGTAAAGGGCAAATGTTTTTCTCAGATAGTGATAGGAAGAGGTTATTTCTGGTGTAATTGAGATACTGAATCCTGGAATTAGGAATAGCATCTGCATCTAATGCCTATCTGATCTCCAAATTGTAAAAGCTTATTCAAAACTGTCTTCTGTTCTACCAACTGTAGTTCCTAGATGAAGAGGAGCTTAGGTGATCTCTCTTGTAAAGCAGAGGTCTGCAAACTGGAAAAAGACAAACAGTAAATCCTTCAGGTTTTAGAAGATATTGGTGTGGTCCAATATGCATCTCTCCTGTTGTTCCATTTAAGTAACCATAGATGATAATATAAATGAATGATCTTGACTGTCCCTGTAAATATTTATTTACAGAGAAATGTGGCAATGTGAATTTGACATAAAGAAATTAATTTACTAATCTCATATCTAAAGGAATTAAAGTAGGGGATAATTTAAGAGACTAATTGGTTGATGTAAAGGTATATAATGCAATGTGTCTGTACAAAAGCAAAATTAAAATAATCTATTTTCTCCTTGTTGTTTAGAAAATATAAAATAGTTCCTAAGTTGCCTTTTACTTTTCAAATATAACTGTAACCATCTGGCTTTTGTGTTTTTTAGAAAAAATCCAGAGGAAATCCTCAAGCAACTGCTCATTCTTTTGATGTTCGAGTGCTAACACAGTTGGTAAATATTTTTAAATCCACTTATTTAAAATGAATTACTTCATCTAACATAATGAAAAATTAGAATATAATTGTATTAATTAAAAAATATAGCAAGATATGAAATTATATAAAACATTCAGTTATAAGAAAGTTACTCCCAAGAAGCTTTGCTCGTATTAAACCATTTTGAGTCTTTCGGTCTCAAGGCTGCTAAAGTGTTAGTATGTAAGTAACAGTTTTAAAGTGTGTGCACATATGTATTTAAATACTTTGGGCTGTTGAGTTAGAATTCTTAGAAATTGTTAAAAGAAGATGTGTGTTGATATAGGGAGAATTGTCATATACTTAATTTAAGGTATATATCCATTGTATACTCTAATTTGATAAAACATCTCCAAAGGGCAGGCTGGAGCAATGGCTCAATGTTTCAGAGCATTTGTTGTTCTTGCTGAGATAATGTGTTTAATTCCCTGCACCCACATGGAGGGTCACAACTGTCACTTAAATTAAAAGTAATTACGGCCAAGTGCTGTTCATTTTAATACTGCCTCATGCTATCCTGAAGAACAGACCATGATTATAGGAAGCATAAAAAACTTCATATAAGTATGATTCTAGATTTGAAACCCAGAAATACTACCAGAACCTTCAGTTCTTTAACTAAACTGAGAGTGTGGAGATAACTTGGCTCACAGGGATGCTTTGCCATCTGTCTCTGTGTTTAATTCTAAAGCATTGCTAAGTTGGCTTCTCCACCTCGTTTCTTGAATTTTTTCACAGTACTTTTTTGTCTTGTATTTTCTATGTGACTTTGGATTTTAGAGGTGTCCTTTATTTCAAGGCATGTTATTCTTCTATGTACATGACCCTTTATAGTTAGACTTTCTTTGGTGGGGAGTGTGGGGGCATATTCGAGACAGGGCTTCTCTGTTTAGCTCTGACTGTCCTGGAACTCACTCTGTAGGCCAGGTTGGCCTTGAACTCAGAGATCTGCCTGCCTCTGCCTCCTGAGTACTGACAGTAAAGGCATGAACCACTGCCCAGCTTAAACTTCCTTCTTGATACTTCCTGTTTAAAAGCCTAATTTAGGACTCTTTCCAGTATTATCACATATTTTCTAACTTATTTTGGATGTCTGCTGTGGTGTCTTTAAATTCTGTGTATGTCCTGAACCATGTGTCTTGTCCATGTCACCTTATTCTGCTGCCCGTAGTCAGAATCTCACCTATACATCAAGATCCAGCAACAGTTTATTAATAACAAAATAGAACATAGCTGGGCGGTGGTGGTACATACCTTTAATCCCAGCACTTGGGAGGCCCAGGCAGGCCTGGTCTGCAGAGTAAGTTCCAGGACAGCCAGGACTATTTCACAGACCATCCCTGTCTTGAAAAACCAAAAATATAAAAATAAAACCAAAATATGAAGCATAAAAATAACATGAAGTTGGGAGACAGGCACTTGGGGGACTTGGAAGGAGGTCATGATAGATGGATATGATTAATATCGTTGTTTAATGTATAGAAGGTTCAAAGAATAAAAATCCAACTCCCAAATGCCTGTACTTCCATTGACTTTCATTTGGTCAGCAAAGCCAGAGCTTCTTTTTCCAAACTTGAATGTTAGTACCAAAATGTTCACTCTTGTGTGAGCACATTAAGTTTAGAGGCTATGTGTAAGCCGGTTTGCTGGTTTGTGTTCAAGTCTAGGTAATAGTCATTGATACTTGTAGAGCCCGAAAAGTTTTCACCAAAAAGGTGCCTTATTGTGGTGATGTATTGTTTATGATCTAATAAAGCTTGCCTGGAGATCATAATGCAAAGCTAGCCACAGCCATAGAAACTAGGCCATGGTGGCATACATCTTTATTCCCAGGACTCAGGAGACAGAGGCAAATGGATCTCTGTGAGTTCAAGACCACCCAGGGCTACATGAAAGTGAATCAGTCTAAAAGAGAAACAGAGCTCACACCTTTAATCCCTTCACTAGAGAGGTATAAAAGGAAGAAGCAAAGGGTCTCATGTGAGATCCAGTTTCCAGTAACAGAGACGACAGGATCTCTATTTCAGCTATGGTTGAGGTAAAAGCATTGGCTTGGGTGCTTTGCTTTTCTGGTCTTCATCCTGAACCCCA